>NW_016109136.1:3528-5555 GCF_001604975.1 Cebus imitator | reverse complement strand
CGGGGTTTCACCATGTTGACCAGGATGGTCTCGATCTCTTGACCTCGTGATCCACCCGCCTCGGCCTCCCAAAGTGCTGGGATTACAGGCATGAGCCACCGCGCCCGGCCTTATCAAACCTTTTTTTCAATGTTCTTAGTTTCTTTGCATTGGGTTAGAACATGTTCTTTTAGCACAGAGAAGTTTGTTATTACCCACCTTCTGAAGACTGTTTCTGTCAATTCATCAGACTCATTCTCTATCCAGCTTTGTTCCCTTGCTGGTGAGGAGTTGTGATCCCTTGGAGGAGAAGAGGCATTCTGGCTTTTGGTGTTTTCATCCTTTTTATGCTGGTTTCTTCCCATCTTTGTGGATTTATCTACCTGTGGTCTTTGAAGTTAGTGACTTTTGGTTGGGGTATCTGAGTAGATGTGGTTTTGTTGATGCGGACGTTATTTCTTTCTGTTTTTTAGTTTTCCCTCTAACAGTCAGGCCCCTCTGCTGCAGGACTGCTGGAGGTCCACTCCAGACCCTGCTTGCCTGGGGATCACCCATGGGGGCTGCAGAACAGTAATGGTTGCTGCCGGTTTCTTCTTCTGTTATCTTTATCCCAGAAGGGTACCTGCCAGATATCAGCCTGCACTCTCCTTTATGAGGTGTCTCTTTGGATATATGAGAGTTGGGGAGCTGCTTGAGGAGACAGTCTGTCCCTTATAGGCTCTCAAGTGCTGTGCTGGGAGCTCCGTTGTACCTACTCGGCAGGTACATTTAAGTTTGCTGCAGTGGAACTCATAACTGCCTCTTTTCCCAGGTGCTCTGTCCTGGGAAGGTGGAGCTTTATTTATAAGTTCCTGACATGCTACTGCCTTTTCTCAGAGATGCCCTGTCCAGCAAGGAGGTAGTCTAGTCACAGTCTGCCAGCAGAGGCATTGCTGAGCTGCCGCTGGCTCTGCCCAGCTGCTATTTAAATTTCCTTGCAGTTTTGTTTACAGAGGTACAGTACAGTTAGAATTGCCTCGGTAATGGTTGTCTGCCTCAGGAATGGTGGACTGCCTTGGTAATGGTGAACTGCCTCAGTAATGGCAGTCCAATTATCAGAGGAATGCAAATCAAAATTTTCTTAAAAAGTTGATGCAATTATTAATGACATGGGAAAATAATGTTTTATAAGACAAGCTGGTTACAAGTAATGGGTAGAGGATTACTTAATTTTTGATAAAAAATATGAACAGGTATACAAAAATGTGAAGGTTACATACCAAAATATTGATAGTATTTACTTCAGTGATTACATATTTTTCCCTTTGTTTTTGTGCCTTCTAAAAAACATGATTACTTATGAAACAAGAAGAAAAACAATATCCTAAAGAAAGTTATTAAATAGTAATTACTGTTTAATGACTCTTTAAGAGTAAATTACTGTTTAATAATTATTAAGTTATTTAAGAGTTATTTAATAGTTATGTACGCCAGGAGTTAGGAATCCAAGAAGCCGAGTCAGGAGCCCAGCAGTCAAAGCCTGAAACCCAGGGCAAGTTCAGGGTAATAGTGGTCAAGCTCAGAGGTGGAACATTGTTCTTTTCTTTTCCTGCTGGAATGTTATTTACCAGACTCTTTCTTCTATATTTGATGTTCTCAGTGCACTCACATTTAATGGGATTCTATGGTTAACTGGGACAACAGCAAAATGATGCTAGCAAAATTGGTTTTGAATGGCTACAAAATGTACTATCTTGTAGTTATAGCTTACACAAAACACAGTGGAAATCAAGATCCCCCAGAACAAAAAACTCATCTGACTAAATCACTGACTTTGCTGTTTTATATTTCTGACCTTTGGTCATTTTCAATCTTCACCACAAATCTATTTTTGTTTCATGGTCCTGGAGGAGGTCATTTTTCTTGCAAGGAAACTAATATTAATGTGCATTGGACACTGTCTGATGGCACTGCTTTAAGTCTATTCAAGTCAACATCTAGGTAATGAAAAATCACCTCACTTCAGTTAGAATGGCTATTATAAAAAGAAAAAAATAACATGCTGATAT
>NW_016109136.1:0-1543 GCF_001604975.1 Cebus imitator | reverse complement strand
AAAAATGGACAGAATTAATATAATATAATGTAATATATAAGATATATTACAGACAAAATATATTGAGTGCTTCTTATGTGCAAGGCACTAATGAAGCATAATCTTTCTTAATCTTCATAATGACATCTATTTTACTAAGGAGGAATCTGTGGGTCAAAGAGATTAAGTGACCTGTTAAAAATCAAACACTTCCGGAGCAGAGAGATAGAATTCAAACTAGTGTAGAATGATAACAGATCTAGCTTTGGTTAAGGTAGCGAATTGCTTTCTTATGAATGCATGCAATCCCACAGGTGGAGAAGAGAGTATGAGAGAAAAGAAATGGCAGTTCTCAACATTTTTCTATTTTTAAGGAGTGATTTTTGAACAACACATTAGGGTCTGGAGCGCACCCTGATTGGGTAACCATTCCTTGATTTTTTCCTAGGAATTTGGAGGATGTTAAGAGCAGTTTATTGAAGGGCTGCATATTAACTCATTAACAAATGGCCTGTGGAAATGAGCTTTCCCCAGTACTTTGAAGACCAGAAATGAAGAAAAATCTGTTACGCAAAATTAAAGAATTGCTTTTGCATCGCCAGTGTTAACATGATTAGTCTAAACAATAAAAGGTAATTAACCTGATTAAAACTCTTGGTATATCATACAAGTTAACCAGAAAAACTATTTAGTTTAGGGAACAGTAAAGCTGCATTTCTAATTTAAGCACAGATATTTTCTTTTTGTTATAAAAATTCAGAAATATTTTGAGACTCTAGTATTGGATTCTTAAAGATTATATTTGTCTGTATGGCAAAAATGGAAAGATTTTGGGAGTAGAACTGAACATTTTAGCAATATATATCTGAAAATAGAAACAAATATTAGAAAGTCCCTTGTAGGCTGATTTTTCTCTTCTCAACCCACATCTTCTCTTTCTGGGAAGATCATGCTGGGTGATTTTTAACAGCTTCAATTAGCTTCTTGAAAATATACAGCTTACCTAAATGCATTAAAGTTCTTACTGACTCAGCACTATTGCTGAGACAACTTATAGTTTTGTGCCCCAGGGGTTCTGAAAATAAAAGTAAGTTTTCTCTACAGATCATTTTCTGTTAATACAAGAAGAAATCTAGTAAGTGGTCTGTCTAAAAATAAAATTTAAGATGATTAAAAATACTGGAAACCACAGAGCAACAGGGGCTACTGTTTTAGGAGAGAATTTACAGTTTCCTTGATCAATTAATCTTTCTGCACAAAGAAAATAGATTCACAATTTATTTCTGACTTAAAATTCAATGCATGATCACTGTAAAAATTTTAGATGATACAACAAAACTAAAGATAAAAATAATCCAGTCACCAGACACTACCACTGTTAAGATTTTGGTGCATGTGTGATTGGAATGTCCATTTTGCTCTTTTTTCTTTTTTCTTTTTTTTTGAGATGGAGTTTCACTCATGTTACCCAGACTGGAGTGCAATGGCGCGATCTCGGCTCACCGCAACCTCCGCCTCCCGGGTTCAGGCAATTCTCCTGCCTCAGCCTCCCGAGTAGCTGGGA
>NW_016109135.1:3391-5558 GCF_001604975.1 Cebus imitator | reverse complement strand
TTTGTTTTTATTTGTTTTGGAGAGAAAAAAGGACAGAAATAGATCACCTAGATGTAACTTGAAAAATATTTCCAAAACTTTGAGGTTTACTAGCTGAAGTAGAAAAATGCTCCAAATTCTAAGTCCAGTGTTTATTTCGTTTATAATTCAGGCCTCATGAATAAGAAATAAAACCCGAATGGCCCAGTGACTGGAAAACAGGTAATCCTCTGAACACCATGGGCTACAGATGGTGTTTACAGTGACTGTGGTATTAAAGCAAACTTCTCTTGTGTGAAATTTTCTTTTTAAAACAGAGCCATCATTTTAATATACACCTAAGAACATTTATATACATTGTATATAATTATATACAATTATTTGCTGTCTAGAGGCAGTGGCTGATGCCTGTAACCCTAGAGGTTTGGGACACCGAGGGAGGAGAACCACCTGAGGGCAGGAATTCCCAAATAGCCTGGACAACATACCGAGGACCCATTTCTATTAAAAAAAAAAAAAAAGAAAGAAAGAAAGAAAGAAAAAGAATATACAATGTATATAAATGTTCTTAGGTGTATATTAGCTGCAGGCAAGGAGGCTGCAGAGGGGAGCTTGGTTGGAGAGAAGAAGGGGTTGGCAGGTGCGGGGAAGGCTTGTGTGGGC
The DNA here is from genome assembly GCF_001604975.1 of Cebus imitator. Lineage (NCBI taxonomy): Eukaryota > Metazoa > Chordata > Mammalia > Primates > Cebidae > Cebus > Cebus imitator. The sequence goes on along the minus strand of NW_016109135.1, from coordinate 4,916 downwards.
TGGGGGTGGGAGGCGTAGGGTGTTGGGGACTGGGGCAGGAAGACTGCAGGAACTTTCAGGCCTGGGTGGGGGAGGGCATTCCAGGGTCAGCAGCTCCTGGGCCCTCTTACCTACATGACCATATTTCATCCTTAAACCCCCTTGAGGGAGTTCTTGGCTCTAAGCGATGAGACCCAACAGATCAGGGAGGCGAGCTTACCCACGCAGGGCTGCACAGCGTGGGCCTGCTCCCTGCAGCTCCTGCCCTGGCAGTGTCTCCTGCCAGAAGGGGTCCCTGGCCAGCTGTCCAGACTAGATGCCTGAGCTGGTCACCCAAAGTGGGGAGTGGGAGGGACTGAGGGGCAGGTGGGTGGGGCTGGGTGTGGCTGAAACGTGATGGTGGGGTGTGTCTTGTTTGCCCCAGGGTACCTGGCCATTGTGTCCCCACCTCCCTCCTGGCCATCTCTGGGCACCGAAAACTCACTGTGACCCCCAGCTGTCACCCCAACATGTGTCCCCATCTCGGTGACGACCGCCTCTTCCCTCTAATAGCTCAGATCTCAGAGTCCCCTGGCCTCCCACCTGGGTCAGTGCAGTCAGCTCCTGAACAGGCGCCCCGCCCCACTGCGCTCCTGAAGTGCACACATGCCCCTGGGAGCTCTGCAGGCTGCAAGGTCAAGGCTCGGCTCAGAGCTCTCCAGTGCTCCACGTTCCACGCTGAGTTTTAAGGGCCAGAGTCTTCCAGGGGCCTCCGTGGTCCTGGGGGCCGAGGCCGCGTGTGCAGTGGTTAAAGCTCCTTACCACTGGACCTGGGTGACCCTGGGGAGTCGTTAAGGCTGTGCCTCAGTTTCCTCACTTGTGAAGTGGGGGTATAATAGTACTTCCTTCATGAGGTTACAAAGGGGTCCAACATGAGGCTATGGAATCATGCCAAGGGGTCAGCAGGAAGCCCGGCGCCTGGTGTTTCAGGGCCTCCTGGTCATCCCTGCCCCTCCCACTCTCAGGCACTGTCTGTACAAAAAGTAAAAATATTAGCTCGGTGCAGTGGCCTGTAGTCCCAGCTACTTGGGACGCTGAGGTGGGTGGATCGTTTAAGCCCAGGAAGTTAGGCGGCTGTGAGCCGGGATGGTGCCATGCACTCTAGCTTGGGGGACAGAGCAAGAAAGGAGAAAAGCAAAAAAAAGCAAATGAACGTGGCCACTGGGTAACAGTTGATTGGCGAATCTGGGTGAAGGGTAGATAATAGTCTGTAGCATCTTGTCTGCTTTCTTTGAGGTTTCTACTTTGAAAATAAGAAGGGGGAGGGGCACATGAAGTGTGGTGGTGAGTGGTGGGCTTAGAACCTCTGTTCCTCCCTCTGCTGTCTCGTCGGGGCTGCTGTGGCCTCCTGCGTGGCACCTGGATTGTTGGAGGCCACCCAGACCCTCTGTCTGGAAGTGTGCAGCAGGCTTAGGCAACTCCACCTTCGGAGTGGGGATGGGGAGGTGTGAGCAGCAGCCAGGAGGGGGTTCTCTGTGTCTGGATGCCGGGCAGCTCGCATTGAGAG
>NW_016109135.1:0-1766 GCF_001604975.1 Cebus imitator | reverse complement strand
TAGGAGGGTGGCAGGACTCCCTGTACCCACAGGGAGAGGCTGACGCCAGGGCCTTCTGTCCTCTCCCTGGGCCGTGACAGAGGCCCTGGTGGAGGGCTGGGGAGGGGCACCCGGTCACTGGACACTCCCACTGAGCCCCTGTGGGTCCTGGTGCTGGAGGCACGGTGCCAACTCAGTGAACCTCCCAGCCTTTCTAGGGAGGAGCCTTGGGTGGGTGTCCTTCCACAGCGGGGACTCAGTGAGGCTGAACCTGTGGACATTTGCAGGAGAAGGGGGCTCTGGAGCTGGCCATAGGGCTACTCCTTTGTCATTTCTGCCACCTGCCCCCACCTCCCTGCCCTGCCCTGGGATTTCTTCTCTGAGGCGTTTTGGCTCCACTCACATGCCGACTTGGGCTGAGGACGTGGTGAGAGGAAGCTCTGATGGAAGGTGATTGGGCGTGGCACCAATCAGGCTCCCGGGACTCTTGGCTCTGTGGCCGCCTCTGCTCCCTGGGCCTCTGTGTGTCTCGTCGTCTGCCAAGTTATCAAAGCCTCCTGTTTGTTTATCACAGAGTGAGCATGCATGGTAAGTATGTGATGAGTGTAAGTGGAACTGACTGTCTCAGGCGCTCTCCCCCCACAACCCTGGACAGAGTGCAAATCCTGGCCTGCGCCACAAGGCCCTCCTCCTCACCCAATTCCTGCCCATCCTTAAAAACCCAGCACAATTGTCCTGCCCAGCTCTCCTGAGTGGCTGCTGGGCCATCCCCTCCTGGACACCTGGAGTCCCCTGTGTCCCTCCATGGTCTTCCTGTGAGCTCGGCACAGGGGAGGTCCCACTAAGCAAGAGTGGAACGGATGGAGGGGGAGACCTGTGTCCCAAGGCTTATGGCCTTGTGCCAGCTCCTGTTCTGGGGCAGGGGGTGCCCAGCTTTTTTCCCCTGTAGTAGCCACACCAGAAGCTCCTTGAGAATGGGGACCCCAGGCCACACCTCTGCGTTCCCTCATTGATGAAATGAGGGTGGGTGCAGTGAGGATGGCGTGTGGCCAAGGCCAGCCTCACCTGTCGGTCTAACCTGGGCCTCCGCCTTGCTGTGGTCTTGTCGTTCCTCCCATTTCGAAGGTGGGGGCACTGGAGAGCCGAGAGCTTCAGCAGCCTGAGGTCCTGCAGAGCCGAGAGGCTGGCTCAGCCTCAGGCTTCCATGCTGCCATGCCCTTCACCCCTCAGGGCTGAGGGCTTTCTGTACATTACCCTTCCATTTGGCCTAGGAGGAGCCTGAGACTGAGAGGCAGGTGTTTAGTTTAAGGTCACCTCTCTGCCCCCAAAGCACGCAGTTCAGAGGAGCAGCAGCCACCAAGAATATCTTGCGTGTCTGTCCTGTGCTTAGCCCTGTGTGGTTGCTGGGGACACAGATGACTGGGACAGTGTCCCCAACCTCAAGCTTTCATTCAGGGTGAGGGCACGAGGCATGCAGGCACTTCACATAGCAGTGAGGAAAGGTCCCAGTCTCTAAGTGCTGCAGCGTGTTCTGAGGGAAGGAGAGATCAGGGACAGTTCACAGTGATGTCACCTGAGCGAGGTTTTGAAGGATGCATAGCAGTTTGTCATTTGCACATAATGTGTGTGTATCTGTGACTTCTGTCAAGCATCTTGGGATGCCATCAGCCTGGACCTGGTGTGAGGGCTGGTGGTGACAGTCAGGCCCATCCGCCAACTGTGTGAAGGTTGCTCTGTACATTACCCTCTGCACATGGCCCTCTGCACATCACCCTCTGCACATGGCC
>NW_016109134.1:3725-5560 GCF_001604975.1 Cebus imitator | reverse complement strand
CTTTGAAGAATATTTGAGTTCTGTAAGCAAACTTTTTCATGTTAAAAACATTTGCATTTGTTAGAGGATTCTGGAGAAATCTGTATAATTTTGTGGGCAAAAATTTGGTAAATGGAGAGAATGGGGGAAAGGTCTTATTGTAGGTTGTACTGAAGATACACAAAAATAGGATGCTCCTATTTTTTGTTTTTCCTTCCTTGTGATCCTTGCTGGCCTCATTAATACTGTACAGAATATGGCAGCGGTTAGTCAGGAGGTGAGCCGACTTTCTATGGGTACTTATCATTATGAATAACATAGCACAGAGGGAACAGGTGTGTGATTGCTGTAATATGCCACAGAGTGTGATCAATGTCAAATGGATGCAAGGATTGTTCCCTTTGTCACCTGGCCTCTTAAATTGGCCACTTGTCTCCTTTTTCTTCTGTTAAATTTATCTCTTGCAGGTAATTCAAAACATTTTTCAAAGTAAATATTGATTTTATTCACATTATTAATGTGTAGCTATCAAACATGACAGAATATCTGATACCACAATTTTTAATGTAAATATTATCATCATGGTTACTAACGAAAAGTAAGTTTCTTCGTATTCTTACTCCTCTGTCATTCAAACCTTCCTAATTTTTTTTTTTTTGAGTGGCAGCAGCTTTATTGTCTTTAGGGTGGCCTGGAAATGTGGGGTCCTGGGGGCCAGCGGGGAGGAAGGGCTGGGAAGCTGTGTGACAGAGTCCTCAGGTGGTGGGCATCTGGGGTTCCTCCACTTGTGGGGGTCCATTGGCATCACCGGTGCAGCAAGTGGTGGAAGTGGGTTCCGGTCCTTTCTTTGACACAGGGCAGGCGGCAACCACGGGTCCGAGTTGCTTGAGGCCGGGCCCTGGGCGCTCCATCTCATGTTCAAGGAGCATATGGTTCTTTGGCGGGAGCCCCACGCAGGACCCGAGAATGTTGATGCAGCTGCGGTGGCGGAAAGCGCACTGATCATGGGGCTGCCCGCGGCGCCTTGAATAGGAAGCTGAGCAGGGACAGCACGGGGTGGAAGGTCTGTGGCTCGGGGTCAGCGTCAGTGCAGAAGCTCAGGCGCCGGCACAGCTCGGTCAGCAGCGCCAGGTCTAGTGTGATGGGTGAGGCCAGCAGCGAGTCCTGGCACGTGTCGTGCACACCAGTGTGTTGGTCCCGCCCAGCGTTATCTCCGAGGTTTACCCACCCAGAGCGCTTGCTGTCGCCCAGGTACCCACGTACTTGATGACCACGCAGTGGTCGGGCTCCTCGCCGGGCCTATAGAGCACTGGGTTGCTCCGCACCATGTCATCCTCCACTTTGCTCTTGGACACCTCCTTAGAGCGGAACTGCAAGGCGCCGACAGGTTCTGCCCGTCGTTGTTTCCCCGGTGGTTGTAACTCACAATGGACATGGTCTTGAGGCCACAGCTGATGAGGAAGTCCAGGAGCACGGACTTGACTTTGGTCTGGCCAGACTTGAAGTCACCTCTGCCCACGAAAACCCGGCGCTGACACGCGAGCTCAAGTGCTCCGGGCACCAGGGTGCTCTGCGGGGACCCACTGAGGAAGGCACAGCCCTCCCGGATGCCGGCGATGGCGAAGAGCTGGAGCGAGACACCTGCAGGCCGAGCGCAGTGGTGCGCAGCGGGTTCTGGGCCGTGTCCTTGAGGCCCGGAACCACCTCACAGAAGCGCTCTGTGTTGCCTGTCCACAGCACGGTGACTTCGTCCAGCCCCGCGCTAGACGGGAAGTCTGGATCTGTTCCAGCTGCTGCGGGCGCGAGTTCAGGACGAGGTTGTCCAGGCCCCTGGTCTGGTTGGCCGCCATCAACTC
>NW_016109134.1:0-1165 GCF_001604975.1 Cebus imitator | reverse complement strand
CCATGTTGGCCAGGCTGGTCGCGAATCCCTGATCTTAAGTTACCTACTGACCTCGCTTCCCAAAGTGCTGGGATTACAGGCGTGCCCGGCCTGTTTGTACCTTTCAAATACTCCGCGTGGAGTTAGTGTTGGCCGCTTTTGGCATGGTGGCGTTTTCTGGTCCGGCTGCGCCAGTCTTGTCGCTTAACCCGCAAGAAGATGCCGAGTATCAAAAGGAGGTGGCGCAGGTTCGCAAGCGCGTAACCCAGGTGAGCAGGCGCCCTAGCCCAGGCTGCGAGTAGGGGAGACACACGGGGTCTAGGGGGTTTCTGGGGTCGCGCAGTTCCCGGCCCGGCTCCTCTTGCCTTAGCGCTCACCTTCGTTACCTCCAGGGTCTCCCAACCGGATTCGCCTGCATCAGGGACCGACCTCTTGAGCTTGCAGGCCAGGGTTTCCCAGACGAAAGGATCTACGCTGGTCAGTACATTATGGAGGGGTTTGGCCGCTGAGGACTTGGAGCCTTCATGTGGAGAGTAAGGGGGAGGCATTGGGGTGACGGAAGCGGAGGAAGGAGCCAGCTGGAGGGAATGGGCTCCCATACCGCAGGTTATCTCCGGGTTAGAGCTGTCACTGCCGCGTTGCCTCCGAAAATGGGGGCACCAGACTTATCACTTTCGGGAGGTTTGTATGCCAGGTTGGAGATCTGAGAGTTATTAAAATACTTCATTTGCCAAGTTGCACTTGCTGACTAGGGCCCCTGACATATCTTATACTTTCTGTGGTTTTTAGCATAAAATGCACTGGGAAACTTAGACGTTCTTGTTACAGAGGTAAGGGTGTGACGACTGAGACGCCGAAAGGCTCATCTGTACTGTGAGAGTTAACAGTCGTCTGGAAAAGTTTTCGATGAAGTGCGAGTGAACAGTATGCATCCAAAGTGAAGGGTACAGTTATGTAGCGTTCTCTGGGCAGAAGATCTAAACTGGCTTGTTCAGAGATGTCCTTGCTTATCCGCTGATTGACATAGTTATTGAGCACTGACATTTTACTGAGTGGTGGGGTGCCAGGGTGGAAAGACAGTCTACTACTGCTCAGCCTCGGCCCTTGTGGGTAGAGACATTAAACAGCCAGTTCTTTAATTACTGCTGTGGTAAGTGGAAATGCAGAGTAGGTTTTTGGGCCGAGG
>NW_016109133.1:4122-5564 GCF_001604975.1 Cebus imitator | reverse complement strand
AAAAGGAGACCCTGTTTCTACAAAAAAATAAAATAAAACAAAATAAGTCGTGATTGCACCACTGCAGGCCACCTGGGCAACAGAGCAAGCCCTGTCTCAAAAAAAAGAAAAAATTATGTAAAGAGCCCAAACTCCTTACCCAAACTGACTTGCCTTGTAGAGCATTCTACAGATGAAAATATTTTGAAATAATTTTTATTGTCTGGGTGCAGTGGTTCATACCTGTAATCCTAGCACGTTGGGAGGCCGAGACAGGTGGTTTGCTTGAGCCCAGGAATTTGAGACCCAGGCTGAGCAGCATGGTGAAGCCCAGTCGCTACAAAAAATACAAAAATTACCCACTGTGGCGGCGTGTACCTGTAGTTCCAACCACTCAGGAGGCTGAGGAGGGAGGTTTGCTTGAGTCTGGGAGGTAGAGACTGCAGTCAGTCGTGAGCCATGATCATGCCATGACTTGTGACAGAGCAAGACCTTGTCTCAAAAACAAAATATCTTTGGGAGGTCAAGGTGGGAGGATTACCTGAGATCAGAAGTTCAAGACCAGCCTGACCAACATGGTGAAATCCCGTTTCTACTAAAAATACAAAAATTAGCTGGGTGTGGTGGCAGGCACCTGTAACCCCAGCTACTGGGGACGCTCAGTCAGGAGAAGTGCTTGAATCTGGGAGGCGGAGTTTGTAGTGAGCAGACACTGCACCGCTGCACGCTAGCCTGGGTGACAGAGCGGGACTCCATCCCAAAACAACCACCACCACCACCCAACAAAATAATAATAATAATAATAATTTTTATTATAAAAGTAGAGCATTTCATATGGGGAAAAAAGAAAGTCTCTCCTTACATTTTCAAGTCTTTTATTATGCATGTGCAAATAGAGCAGTGGGCTCACACCATGTCTACTTTGCTTGGTTAAGGAACCTTTCTTGTTGCACTCAATCACACATCACTGGTGATGCTTTCATTTTACCACCTATGTGCCTTCCTCATTCTTTTAGTGGCTATGTACTTTCCCAAGGTTTAGGTGTATCACAAGGCAGCCTTACGATAGATCAATGTTACTCATAAGGGTTGCAGTGAACATCCTGTGTGTATGTCCCATGCACTTATGTGTACATTTCTTTAGGATAGATTCCAAGAAGTGAGTGGGTGTGTCCTTTTTTTTTTTTTTTTTTTTTTTTTTTTGAGACGTATTCTCTCTCTGTTGCCCAGACTGGGGTGCAATGGCGTGATCTTGGCTCACTGCAACCTCTGCCTCTAGCCTCCTGAGTAGCTGGGTTTACAGGCGCCCACCACCACACCTAGCTAATTTTTGCATTTTTAGTAGAGATGTGATTTCACCATGTTAGTCAGGCTGGTCTTGAACTCCTGACCTCAGGTGATCCACCTGCCTTGGCCTCCCAAAGTGGTGGGATTACAGGTGTGAGCCACAGTGCCTGGCCTTT
>NW_016109133.1:0-1647 GCF_001604975.1 Cebus imitator | reverse complement strand
GCTGGTTTTTTTTTTTTTTATTTTTTTATTTAAACAGAGTCTGGCTCTGTTGCCCCAGCTGGAGTGCAGTGGCGAAATCTCAGCTCACTGCAACCTTCACCTACCGGATTCAAGTAATTCTTGTGCTTCAGCCTTCTGAGTAGCTGGGATTACAGGCATGCACCACCATGCCCGGCTAATTTTTGTATTTTTAGTAGAGACGGGGTTTCACCATGTTGGCCAGGCTGGTCTAGAACTCCTGACCAAGAGAAAAGAAAAGGAAAGAAAAATGGAGCAATGATTCTATGTACAACTGTCCTCACCCATGGGGAAGTGCTAACAAATAGAAATCTGAAATTATCTCTTCTCACCTCTTAGAAACAAATACCAAATTATAAAAATAAACGTTTTAAAACACAAGATGCAAGGATTCACATTGTAGTAGGCTTCAATAAAATGTGGCTATTAGGAGGATGGTCCTTTCACTAGAAAATATGCTCCATGAAGGCAGGCCTGTGTCTACTTTTACTGCTGGGTAAAATGTGTTTCTGGCACATAGGAGAGGCAAGAATTATTCGTTGAATGAGTGTTGATATGGTTGTCCCAAGGATGCCATGCAAATTTCTGAACTTGATCTCTTTAGGAGAAATTAAGTCATGACCAAGATTTTCTTTTTCCTTTTTTTCTTTTTTTTTGGGACTGAGTTTTGTTCTTGTCACCCAGGCTGGAGTGCAGTGGCAGAATCTTGGCTCACTGCAGCCTCCATCTCCTGGGTTCAAGTGATTCTCCTGCCTCAGCCTCCCAAGTAGCTGGAACTGCAGACGTGCGCCACCACGCTCAGATAATTTTGTATTTTTAGTAGAGACGGGTTTCATCATGTTGGTCAGGCTGGTCTCAAACTCCTGACCTTGAGTGATCCACCTGCCTCAGCCTCCCAAAGTGTTAGGATTACAGGTGTGAGCCATAGCACCTGGCCGATGACCAAGATTTTCTCCTTATAATCATCTTGTGTTGTGGCTGGGCGAAGTGGTGTTCCTTCTTTATAGGGAGGTTCAGAGAGGTGAAACGCTGTGCTTAGGGTCCCAGAGTAAATGACAGAGACCAGGTCTTTTGGACCTCAATCCAGTTCTCTTTCTACTTTCCTCCACTCTCAACACACCAAAGGAGGTCCAGAGATTGGTGACTAAATTGATCAAGTTCGGATTCCCCATCTGCTATGAAGTTTTTTTTTTTGTTTCTGTTTTTAAGAGATGGGGGTCTCACTAGTTGCCCCGGCTAGAGTGCAGTGGCATGATCACGGCTCACTGTAGCCTCGACTTCCCAGGCTTAAGCGATCCTCCCACCTCAACATCCAGAGTAGCTTGGGCGGCAGGCACATGCCACCATACCTTGCTAATTTTTAAATTTTTTCGTAGAGATAGTGTCTTGCTATGTGCCCAGGCTGGTCTTCAACTCTTGGATTCAAGCGATCTTCCCACTTCAGCCTCCCAAAGTGCTAGGATTACAAGCGTGAGCCACAGTGCCCAGCCAAGGAGTGAAGTTCTGATTGGCCCCCACTTGTTTTTGTTTGGTTTTTTTCTTTTTGAAAGTGAGTTTCGGCCAGGCGTGGTGGCTCACGCCTGTAATCCAAGCACTTTGGAGGCCAAGGCGGGCGGATCACCTGAGGTC
>NW_016109132.1:4521-5565 GCF_001604975.1 Cebus imitator | reverse complement strand
TTCTCATTGTTCAACACCCGCCTATGAGTGAGAACAGGCGGTGTTTGATTTTCTGTTCTTGTGTCAGTTTGCCGAGAATGATGGTTTCCAGGTTCATCCATGTCCCTGCAAAGGACCCAAACTCATCCTTTTTCATGGCTGCATAGTATTCCATGGTGTCTATGTGCCACATTTTCCCTGTCCACTCTGTCGTCGATGGGCATGTGGGTTGGTTCCAGGTCTTTGCTATTGTAAACAGTGCTGCAATGAACATGCGTGTGCACGTGTCCTTATAGTAGAACGATTTATACTCCTTTGGATATATACCCGTAATGGGATTGCCGGGTCAAATGGAATTTCTATTTCTAGGTCCTTGAGGAATCGCCACACTGTCTTCCACAATGGTTGAACTAATTCACACTCCCACCCACAGTGCAAAAGTGTTCCTGTTTCTCCACATCCTCTCCAGCACCTGTTGTCTCCAGATGTTTTAATGATCGCCGTTCTAACCGGCGTGCGGCGGTATCTCAGTGCCGTTTTGATTTTCATTTCTCTAATAATCAGGACTGGTGTTTTTACAGGAAGAGCAGGTGAGGACACACACACACACACACACACACACACACACACAGGGACGATCCTGTGAGGACACAGGGACAAGACCGAGTCTCCAAGCCCAGGACAGATGCCTCAGGAGCAGCCGGCCCAGCCCTCGCCTGGATCTCAGACCTCCAGCCTCCAGGATTGGGGGAGAATTAGCTTCTCCTGCTTCAGCACCTGGGATTTTTCTAATAACGACAACCTCAGGACAGTCATGCACGTACCTAAATATTTGAACTTCTCTGGAAATACTTTCAAACGCTTCAGAAGACGGATTCATGTTCAAAACGCTGCTCGGCAAACGCTTTTTAAAAATCCTCTAGGCCAGGCACGGTGGCTCAAGCCTGTCATCCCAGCACTGTGGGAGGCCGAGGCGGGTGGATCACGAGGTCAAGAGATCGAGACCATCCTGGTCAACATGGTGAAACCCCGTCTCTACTAAAAATACAAAAAATTAGCTGGGCA
>NW_016109132.1:0-1346 GCF_001604975.1 Cebus imitator | reverse complement strand
CATCCAAGAATGATAATCAGCACGAAAATTCAGCCCCGTGGAGCTGACACGCCAGCACCTCTACCCGGCTGATTAGCGCCCTGATAACGGAAGCCGTGTATCAAAAAAACTCAGGAAACTTTTTTGAGGGGCATATTTAACTGAGCCTTAAATCCCCAAATAAGTCTGTGACGTGAGCTCTCCCTGAAGTCCCAGGTTCCAAACGGCTCCCAGCACAGACAGAGACGTAAGTGGCCTGTTTCTGAGCGTGGCTCAGCCGTGGCCCAGCTTGCCTACGTGAATCTGTCTACGGTATCTTTCTTCCCTGCTCCTCTTGGACTCCTTCCTAACGTGGAGCTCTCTTCCGAGGAAGCAGGGTGAGACGCACAAAGGCCTATGCACACACAGACACGCAGAAACACGGGCACGCATCCGTGCATAGGCACGCCCACCTGACGCAGACACACACATTCACATGCATGCACTCAGAGACACGCAGTCACACATATACGCAGAGGCACACAGGTGTGCACCCATATACACATAGCTACACCAACACACAGGCACACATGCATGCACTCAGAGACACGCAGTCACACGTATACACACAGGCGCACACGTGAGTAAACATATATACACATAGGCACACCAACACACAGACACACTCACATGCATGCACTCAGCGAGACACAGGAGCACTCACACACAGTCACACACATACACATAGGCACACATGTACACACATATACACATGGGGTACACCAGCACACAGACACACATGCATGCACTCAGCGACACGCAGGAGCACTCACAGACACATAGTCACACACATATACACACAGGCACAGGTGTACACACATATACACATAGGATACACCAACACACAGACACACTCACATGCATGCATGCAGAGAGACACAGGAGCACTCACAGACACACAGTCACACATATACACATAGGCACAAGTATACACACATATACACATAGGCACACTGACACTCAGACACACTCATATGCATGCAGAGAGACACAGGAGCACTCAGAGACACAAAGTCACACATACACATAGGCACACATTTGCGCACACATATACACATAGGCACACCAACACTCACACGGACACAGATACAGACACATGTGCACACACACAGATACACACAGGCACACAGAGGCACACAGAAACATGTACACACACACACACACACAGCCATAACCAACTAACACAAACACATACATATGCATGGTGTGTGTGCACAACTGTGTCTGTGTGTATCTGTGTGTGTGCATGGTGTGTGTGCACATCTGTGTCTGTGTGTGCCTGTGTGTGTGTGTGTGTCTTTGTAGAGACGGGGTTTCTCCATGTTGAC
>NW_016109131.1:3063-5565 GCF_001604975.1 Cebus imitator | reverse complement strand
AAGCTAAGGCTGCGTTGGGGTGAGGCCCTCACTTCATCCGGCGACTAGCACCGCGTCCGGCAGCGCTAGCCCCACACTCACCCGCACCGTGGCCTCCGTCTCCGAGCTCGCCTGCATCTACTCGGCCCTCATTCTGCACGACGATGAGGTGACTGTCGCGGAGGATAAGATCAATGTCCTCATTAAAGCAGCCGGTGTAAATGTTGAACCTTTTTGGCCTGACTTGTTTGCATAAGGCCCCGGCCAACGTCAACATCGGGAGCCTCATCTGCAATGTAGGGGCTGGTGGGCCTGTTCCAGCAGATGGTGCTGCACCAGCAGAGGGTCCTGCCCCTCCACTGCCGCTGCTCCAGCTAAGGAGAAGAAAGTGGAAGCAAAGAAAGAAGAATCCGAGGAGTCTGATGATGACATGGGCTTTGGTCTTTTTGACTAAACTTCTTCTACAATGTGTTCAATAAAAAGCTGAACTTTAGCCCTGCCGCTGAGGCTTCCACCATCACGGTGCGGAAGCTTAAGTTCCACGAGCAGAAGCTGCTGAAGCAGGTGGACTTCCTGAACTGGGAGCACGAGCTGCGCGTGTTGCGCCGTTACCGGCTGCAGCGGCGGGAGGACTACACGCGCTGCAACCAGCTGAACCGTGCCGTGCGTGACCTGGCGCGGCGCCTGCGCGACCTGCGGAGCGTGACCCGTTCCGCATGCGCACTTCCGCCGCGCTGCCGGACAAGCTGTGTGCTCTCGGCCTGGTGCCCACGCGCGGTTCGCTGGAGCCCTGCGACTTCGTCAGGGCCTCCTCCTTCTGCCGCCGCCGCCTTCCCACCTTGCTCCTCAAGCTGCGCATGGCGCAGCACCTTCAGGCTGCCGTGGCCTTTGTGGAGCAAGGCCACATACGCGTGGGCCCTGACGTGGTTACCGACCCTGCCTTCCTTGTCACGCGCAGCATGGAGGACTTTGTCACTTGGATCGACTCGTCCAAGATCAAGCGACACGTGCTGAAGTACAACGAGGAGCACGATGACTTCGATCTCCCACTCTCCACGGCTGTCTCTTACAGATGGGAAAACTGAGACCTGATGCTGAAGATTCTCTGAGGGTGCTCTCCCCAAGAGTGTCAAACGGCTGTAGGTTCTTAAGAACTTGATACATCAAGGGCAGGCCGTGCACAGAACCACGGGAGGTACGTTCTTATTTTCCAGGAAATGTTCTTAGAACTTGGACTACTGATTTTTGTGCCTTGGGAAACAGTCAGAAGTAACTTGGTGCTGCTCTGGGGTATTGTTGGCTTCTTGCGTTGGAAACTTTGTAATGTAAAAGCAAAAACTGCAAATCCCCACACTCTGTTTCCCTTTATCGTCTTGTAGCTGGACTGGTTCCATTCATTTAACTCGAATTCTTGCTCCTGTCCATGGGGTTAAGCTGTGTAGAGATGATGGGGAGTTTGGTGGGCTCAAGTTTTTATAAACTCAGTAAGACTAGTGTGTTCAGGATCGCCTCCCTTGTTTAAAGAAATGCTTTCCTAATGCCAATAAATGACTCAGCTGCTTTGTAAGTGCAAAAAAAAAAAAAAAAAAAATTTAGTGAAGCTTAAGTGTAGTGTTTATAAAGTCTACAGTAATGTTCAGTAATGTGCTAGGCCTTTGCATTCAATCACCACTCATTCACTGAGTCACCCAGAACAACTTCCAGTCCTGCAAACTTCAGGCATGATAAGTGCCCTATACAGGCATGCCATTTTTTAACTTGTATGCCACACTTTTACTGTATCTTTTCTGAGTTTACATGTGTTTAGATACACAAATACCATGGCGTTACAATCGCTTACAGTATTCAGTACAGTATCATGCTGTACAGGTTTGTAAACAGGCTATGCCACACAGCCTAGGTGTGTAGTAGGCTGTATCAACCAGGTTTATGTAAGTACTTTACGACGTTCCTACGGCAAAAGTCACCTACCGATGCATTTCTTAGAATATATCCCTGTCATTAAGCAATACATGGCTGTATATGGATTCATTAGAATTTTCTTAAAAACACAGATTATCCAGGCGTGGTGGCTCACACCTGTAATCCCAGCACTTCAGGAGGCCAAGAGGCAGGTGGATTGCCTGAGCTCAGGAGTTTGAGACCAGCCTGGGCAACACAGTGAAACCCCGTCTCTACTAACATACAAAAAAATTAGCTGGGCATGGTAGCGTGGGCCTATAATCCCAGCTACTCGGGAGGCTGAGGCAGTAGAATTGCTTGAATCTGGGAAGCAGAGGTTGCAGCGAGCTGAGATTGTGCCACTGCACTCCATCCTGGGCAAAAGAGCAAGACTCCATCTCCAAAAACAGAGGTTAAAAATATTTTTTTTTTGTTTTTTTTTTTGTTTGTTTGTTTTTCCTCAGCTACCGCCAAGGTGCTCGGTCCTTCGGAGGAAGCTAAGGCTGCGTTGGGGTGAGGCCCTCACTTCATCCGGCGACTAGCACCGCGTCCGGCAGCGCTAGCCCCACACTCACCCGCACC
>NW_016109131.1:0-2618 GCF_001604975.1 Cebus imitator | reverse complement strand
CAGGAGGCAGAGGTTGCGGTGAGCCGAGATCGCGCCATTGCACTCCAGCCTGGGTAACATGAGTGAAACTCCGTCTCAAAAAAAAAAAAAAAAATTAGAAGGGCTTGGTCGCAGGCTCCTATAATCCCAGCTTCCCAGGAGCCTGAGGCAGAGAATTGCTTGAACCCAGGAGGCAGAAGTTGGAGTGAGATCACGCCACTGCACTCCAGCCTAGGCAACAGAGTGAGACTCCATCTCAGACAAAAAAAAATGCATTGTTCAGATCTAGTTGTGAATCCGAGAGTTCCATGTGGCTGGGGCCGTTCTTCCACAGCAGCCCTGGAGAGCAACAGCCGGGACTTTGCACTATCCCATCTTGGCAATTTCTTCACTGCAGCCCCCTCCCCTCTCTGTACACAATAAAACCTTTTCAGAAAGATCAGTCAATCTAATTGTGAAGAAACATCAGACAACTCCAAATTGAAAGTCATTCTAGGCAGGGCTCGCTGGCTCATGCCTGTAATCCCAGCATTTTGGGAGGCTGAGGTGGGTGGATCATGAGGTCAAGAGACTGAGACCATCCTGGCTAACAGTAAAACCCCATCTCTACTAAAAATACAAAATATTAGCTGGGCGTGGTGGCAGGCACCTGCAGTTCCAGCTACCCAGGAGGCTGAGACAGGAGAATAGTTTGAACCTGGGAGGCAGAGGTTGCAGTGAGCCGAGGTTGCACCACTGCACTCCAGCCTAGGGGACAGAGCAAGACTCTGTCCCCCCACCCAAAAAAACAGAAAGAAAGAGAAAGAAAGGAAGAGAGGGAGGGAAAGAAAAGAAAAAGAAGGAAAGAAAGTTATTTTAATAACTAAACTATGTTCTTCAAAAACGTCAATGTCAGGCAAGGCGACGTGGCTCACGACTCTAATCCCAATACTTTGGGAGGCCAAGGTGGGCAGATCACCTGAGGTCATGAGTTCAAGACCTGCCTGGCCAACATAGTAAAACCCCACCTCTACTAAAAATACAAAAATTAAGCCGGGTGCCATGTCTCATGCTTGTAATCCCAGCACTTTGAGAGGCCGAGGCGGGTGGATCACAAAGTCAGGAGTTCGAGACCAACCTGACCAACAAGGTAAAACCTTGTCTCTACTAAAAATATGAAAATTAGCCAGGCATGGTGGCATGTGCCTATAATACCAGCTACTTGGGAGGCTGAATCGCTTGAACCCAGGAGGCGAAGGTTGCAGTGAGCCAAGATCGTGCCACTGCACTCCAGCCTGGGTGACAGAGCGAGACTCTGTCTGGAAAAAAAAAAAAAAGTGCAAAAATTAGCCTGGCGTGGTGGCATGCGCCTGTAATCTGAGCTACTCAGGAGGTTGAGGCAGGAGAATCTCTTGAACCCACAAGGTAGAAGTTGCGGTGAGCCAAGATTGTGCCATTGCACTCCAGCCTGGGCAACAAGAGCAAAACTCTGTCTCAAAACAAAATAACACAAAATGTCAGTGTCGTGAAAAACAAAACAAACAAAAAAGGAAAGACTGAGAGTCTGTTGCAAATTAAGGAGGAGTGAAAAGATGTGGCATTCAGTACAACACATAATCCTAGACCGAATCTTTGATTTTTTTTTTTTAATCTTTCATCAGGCAACACCTCATTCTGTATCACAGAATGTCTTCCCCTTACGCTTTATTTATTTATTTATTTTTGTAGAAACAGGGTCTCGCTATGCTGCCTAGGATGTTCTCGAACTCTAGCCTCAAGCCATCCTCTTGACTTGGCCTCCCTAAATTCTGGATTAAAAGCATGAGCCACTGTGCTTGGCCTTAAACGTTATTTTTAGAATTGCAATAAAGGACATTACTGGGACAGTTTACAAAATTGAAATATGGATTGTAGATAAGACAAAAAATTATATCAATATTTGAATTAGATAACTATACCATATGTGGTTGATATGTGGTTACATGAGAGAACGTCCTTGTTCTCAGGAAATCTTGAAGTACTGAGGAAGAAAGAAACATGATCTATGCATCCTACTCTCAAATGATTAAAAATTTGTGGTGGAGCTCGATGGCTCATGCCTGTCATCCCAGCACTTTGGGAGGCCAAGTTGAGTGGATTGCTTGAGCTCAGGAATTCAAGACCAGCCTGGGCAACATGGCAGAACCCAATCTCTACAAAAAATTAGCCTGGCATGGTGGTGAGTGCCTATAGTCCCAGCTACTCTAGAAGCTGAAGTGAGAGAATCACCTGAGTTCAGAAAATCAAGGCTGCAGTGAGCTATGATCATGCCATTGTACTACAGCCTGGGCAACAGAGTAAGATACTGTTTAAAAAAAAAAAAAAAAAAATTCATCCTGGGATACAAGGCTGGTTCAACAGATAGTAGTATATAAACGTAATTCACCACATAAACAAAACAAAAGACAAAAACCACATGATTATCTCCATAGATGCAGAGGCAAAACTCTCAATAAACTAGGTATTGATGGAACGTATCTCAAAATAATAAATGCTATTTACGACAAACCCACAGCCAATATCATACTGAATGGGCAAAAACTGGAAGCATTCCCTTCAAAATCTGGCACTAAACAAGGATGCCCTCTCTCACCACTCCTATTCAATGTAGTATTGGAAAT
>NW_016109130.1:4255-5574 GCF_001604975.1 Cebus imitator | reverse complement strand
ACGGGGTTTCACCATGTTGACCAGGATGGTCTCGATCTCTTGACCTCGTGATCCACCCGCCTCGGCCTCCCAAAGTGCTGGGATTACAGGCTTGAGCCACCGCGCCCGGCCTAAAATACATTTAAAAGGAACAGCCCTAACCGCACACTCCATTCCAACCTGGCTGTCTCACCCTCACACTCCATTCCAGCCTGGCTCTCTAACTTTCTGCCTCATTCCACTGGCTAGTCCTTAAGACCCTGACCTAATACTCTCTTTTTGTTTTGTTTTTTGTTGTTGTTGTTTTGAGACGGAGTTTTGCTTTGTCGCCCAGGCTGGAGTGCAGTGGCGCGATCTTGGCTCATTGCAACATCTGCCTCCCAGGTTCTAGGGATTCACCTGCCTCAGTCTCCTGAGTAGCTGGGACTACAGATGTGCGCCACCACGCCACTCTAATTTTTGTATCTTTTAGTAGAGGTGGAGTTTCATATAATGGCCAGGCTGGTCTCAAACTTCTGACCTCATGATCCGCCCACCTCGGCCTCCCAAAGTGTTGGGATTACAGGTGTGAGCCACTGCTCCCGGCCTTATTACTCTCTTTTTGAAGTCTCTGGCTCCAATCTTAAGCACCATATTCCTTTGCCCAAATCTGGAATCCCAAGTTCTCTTGAAGATTTCCCAATACATGTAAGGGCCATTCCTAGGCATGCATGCCTCTACTATGTAAGGCGTACTTCCTGGAAGCCACCAGCTCTATAGTTTCTGAAAATGTCAACAAGACTGCCGCTGAAACCAGAGGGTGGGTGGTGGTGAGAACATCCTGTGACGGGTGCCAGCTGATTTATACCAGTCCCTGTGCCAAACTGCTCTTCTAAAGATAAGAGGTGGTGCTGTGTAAATCCTTCAGTTTTAAGATGCACTTTACTATTACCCTTTTTAGTTTAGAAAGATGAAAGTTGATGAAGAGTCAGGGCTAGCACTGAAACCTATAATTATGTTAATCGAAAATCCCACCCACCTCTGGAAAACCTTTTCACACAGCTGCTGAAAGTGCTGAATTGATTGATTCAAGCTGTATGTTCTCTTCATGCCACTTTCTTTTCTTTTTTTTTTCCTTTTTTCCTGCACTTTCAAGTTAAAAGAGTGAACAGATAGTAAACTAGGTACACTAAATGGAGAAAAAAAGAAGGCCACACTATTTGACAAATAGCGTCTGGGTCTTCTATTTAAGAATTAGATGCTGGGGCCGGGCGCGGTGGCTCACGCCTGTAATCCCA
This sequence comes from Cebus imitator, assembly GCF_001604975.1. Lineage (NCBI taxonomy): Eukaryota > Metazoa > Chordata > Mammalia > Primates > Cebidae > Cebus > Cebus imitator. The sequence continues at coordinate 4,318 of NW_016109130.1, read as the reverse complement.
GCACTTTGGGAGGCCGAGGCGGGTGGATCACGAGGTCAAGAGATCGAGACCATCCTGGTCAAC
>NW_016109130.1:0-1230 GCF_001604975.1 Cebus imitator | reverse complement strand
TTGACCAGGATGGTCTCGATCTCTTGACCTCGTGATCCACCCGCCTCGGCCTCCCAAAGTGCTGGGATTACAGGCTTGAGCCACCGCGCCCGGCCTAAAAATGTTTTTTTTTAAGTAGAGACGAGGCCTCACTATGTTGCTCAGGTTGGCCTCAAACTCCTGACCTCAAGTGATCATCCCACCTGGGCCTCCCAAAATGCTGAGATTACAGGTATGAGCCATCACTGCAGGCCCAAAGCAGATGCTTTAATAAGGACTTTACTCAAATCTAGGTAAGTGATGCTGAGCAAGTTACTCTATTCTCCTCTAAACTCCAGATTACTCATCAAGTGACAATATCTCCTGTTCAGAGATTTTATGAAAATTAAGTAACAATAAAAATAAGATGGCACAGCGTAGGCATTCAGGAATTATTAGTTGAAGTTTCAACCCTTCCTCTACCTATACCCCTTACTTTGTGAGATTACAGGAAGGATGACAACAAAGGATAGGTTTTTGTTTTATTTTGTTTGTTTGCTTGCTTTTGAGATGGAGTTTCACTCTTGTTGCCCAGGCTGGAGTGCAATGGCCTGATCTTGGCTCACCACAACCTCCGCCTCCTGGGTTCAAGCAGTGCTCCTGTCTCAGCATCCCAGTAGCTGGGATTAACGGCGCATGCCACCATGCCCATCTAACTTTTGTATTTTTAGTAGTCATGGGGTTTCATCATATTGGTCAGGCTGGTCTCGAACTCCTGACCTCAGGTGATCTGCCTGCTTCTGCCTCCCAAAGTGCTGGGGTTATAGGCGTGAGCCACCACCAACCTTTGTGGTTTTTTTTGAGATGGAGTCTCCCTTTGTTGCCCAGGCTGGAGTGCCATGGCACTATCTCGGCTCCCTGCAACCTCTGCCTCCCAGGTTTAAGCTATTTTCCTACCTCAGACTCCAAGTAGCTAGCATTACAGGGACCTGCCATCTTGCTCAGCTAAATTTTGTATTTTTAGTAGAGATGGGGTTTCACCATGTTGGCCAGGCTGGTCTCAAACTCCTGATCTCAAGTAATCATTCCCCTACCCACCCTTGGCCTCCCAAAGCAGTGGGATTACAGGCATGTGCTACTGCATACAGCCCAAACAAGGATGTGTTTGCTGAGCCCATTAATTGTTGAAAATGATCCTTGAAGAAAAGAAAAATTAATGCTAGGATTAGGAATGTATACTAGCCAGGAAGTAGAATTAAGAAAGTATGAATG
>NW_016109129.1:3721-5576 GCF_001604975.1 Cebus imitator | reverse complement strand
GTGGTATGATCTCGGCTCACTGCAACCTCTGCCTCCTGGGTTCAAGCGATTCTTCTGTCTCAGCCTCCCGAGTATCTGGGACTACTGGCGTGTGCCACTAAAATTAGACCATCTCAGACCATCTAATTTTTGTATTTTTAGTAGAGACGGGATTTCACCATGTTGGCCCGGATGGTCTCGATCTCTTGACCTTGTGATACACCCACCTCGGCCTCCCAAAGTCTCCCAAAGTACTGAGATTACAGGTGTGAGCCACCGTGCCCCGCCAAAAAAATTTCTACTCACAGTTCCAGCTGCTCTCACAACCTGTTAAGGGACAGGTCCTATGTCTCCTCTTATCACCTGAGGCATGGATTAAAGTCTTAAATGGGATCCCTGGGACCCCAAAACATGACCCGATGTCAGGCCTCCTTCGAGAATATCCCAGTCCATAGCATCCTTCAGTGCAGGAAGTTTATCGGAGAGAAGTAAGCCCTTCTAAGTGCCTTGGTCTAAGGGATCATTCCTTAGCCACCCAGGACCAGGTCACCCTCAGAACTTTGAAGCCAGATGGGTGAGAGGGAGACTGAGTCACTCTGCAGGACAGACCAGGCCCTTGAGTTCTGCCACCTCACCATCCCAGCAGGACACAGGGCTCCAGCAAAGTCCAGGAGGCCACAGGCTGACATCCACTTGGCCTCACTTCATACCAGGTGGTGCACTGGCCCAGGCCCCATGGACAGGGGACAGCCAGGGCCCTCCCTACACCTTGGGGCAGGGGCAGGAGACAGGGCAGGACAGCGGGCACAGCATGACATGCCCTGAAGGACTTGTGTCAGCTGCCTCCTGTCGCTGCCCTCCCTCTGTTAGCTGTAGAGATGTGTGTATGTCTGAGTCATGGGAAGGCTTCCTAAGGCATCTTTAGAAGCTGGCCGGACCCCTCACTTCCTTGCTTCATTCCACCTTGAAGCAGGAGATGCCAATAAGGAAAAGAAAGCACATGCAAAAGTGGCATTAGGAACAGCATGTCACCACTATGCAGAGCACTTTATCAGTTAACGATGGCCAGAGACGGGCAGAGAGGGGAGCTTGGACTTGACCCTAGGGACAAAGGGAGGCTGTGGTGGAGCTTTAAGTAGGGGTTGGACAGCACCAGATTTGCAGGTTTTAAAGACTCTCTGGCTGGAATGAGTGGGGAGGAGCCAGAGACAGGAGGGACAGACTTGCGGGAGGAGCTGTTAGCAGTGCAGGAGAGAAACTGACCACTTGAGAGAGTCCACAGTACGGATGTGTTTTCTCAATATAAAGACACTGGTTTGGCCAGTTGCGGTGGCTCACACCTGTAGTCCCAGCAATTTGGGAGGCCAAGGCAGGCCAATCCTGTGAACCCAGGAGTCTGAGACCAGCCTGGACAACACGGCGAAACCCTGTCTCTACTAAAAATACAAAACTTAGCCGGACGCAGTGGTGCATGCCTGCAGTCCCAGCTATTCGGGAGGCTGAGGTGGTAGGATCACTTGAGTCCAGGAGGCAGAGGTTGCAGTGAGCCAAGATTGTGCTACTGTACTCCAGCCTGGGTGACAGAGTGAAACCATCTCGAAAAAAAAAGGCACTGGTTTGAGACTAGCGTGGGCAACGTAGTGAGACCCTGTCTCTAAAAATAATTAAAAATTAGCTGGGCATGGTGGTGCCCATCTGTAGTCCCAACTACTTGGGAGGCTGAGGTAGGAGGATTGCTTGAGCACGGGAGGTTGAGGCTACAGTGAGCTGTTACTGTGCCACTGCACTCCAGCCTGAGCAACTGAGAAAGACTCTGTCTCAAAAAAGAAAAAAAAAAAAAAGACACTAAAAGCCAAATGCCAAGCTTGTGGTAGCT
>NW_016109129.1:0-1176 GCF_001604975.1 Cebus imitator | reverse complement strand
ACAGGCACGCACCACCATGCCCAGCTAATTTTTTGTATTTTTAGTAGAGACGGGGTTTCACCATGTTGACCAGGATGGTCTCGATCTCTTGACCTCGTGATCCACCCCCCTCAGCCTCCCACAGTGCTGGGATTACAGGCTTGAGCCACCGCGCCCGGCCAGCAATTTCTACCTCATAGAATTTTTTTTTTTAATGAGACAGATTCTTACTCTGGAGTGAGTCACCCAGGCTGGAGTGCAGTAGTATGATCTCGGCTCACTGCAACCTCTGCCTCCCAGGTTCAAGTAATTCTCCTGCCTCAGCCTCCAGAGTAGCTGAGACTACAGCCACACCTGGCTAAATTTTGTATTTTTAATAGAGACAGGGCTTCACCATGTTGGCAGGGCTGGTCTCAAACTCCTCACCTCAAGTGATCCACCCTCCTTGGCCTCCCAAAGTGCTGGGATTACAGGCATGAGCCACTGCACCCAGCCTTTGTCATAGAATTTTAATGTTAAATTGGATTATGTTAGGTTGGCCATATAATTGATTATCCAAACCAGGATACATTTGAGAGTGAAAGGAGGCCACTGTCTACATTTACACTGGAACAATAGGTCCAAGCCAGGACTGTCCCAGGCGATCAGGAGGTAAGGTCACCTTGGGTTCTGCATGGACGTGCCTCACCTTAGTGGTAGAGGCAACAGCAGGCACTCATTGGCTCTTCCACTGTGTGGCGTATGCTTCTAAGTGCTTTGCCTCATTTGATCCTTGTAAATAATAGAAGTACCTAGGCCAGGTGCAGTGGCTCACGCCTGCAATCCCAACACTTTGGGAGGCCAACATGGGCCGATCACGAGGTTAGGAGTTCCAGACCAGCCTGGCCAACATGGTGAAACCCCATCTCTACTAAAAATACAAAAATTAGCTGGGTGTGGTGGTGTGTGCCTATACTCCCAGCTACTCAGGAGGCTGAGGCAGGAGAATCACTTGAATCCGGAAGGCAGAGGCTGCAGTGAGCTGAGATCACACCACTGCACTCCAGCCTGGAGACAGAGTGAGACTCCGTCTTAAAAAAACAAACACACGCCGGGCGCGGTGGCTCACGCCTGTAATCCCAGCACTTTGGGAGGCCGAGGCGGGTGGATCACGAGGTCAAGAGATCGAGACCATCCTGGTCAACATGGTGAAACCCC
>NW_016109128.1:3380-5576 GCF_001604975.1 Cebus imitator | reverse complement strand
AAAAGAAAAAAGTCTTATAATAACACAAAAACATGTCAGTACTATTAGTACTATTATTATTTGCATTTCACAGATGCAAAGTCCAAAGCTTAGAGAGATTACACACAAATGGTAGAGCTGGGATTTAAATATAGGCAGTTTTACTCCTAATTCATTACATTTAGTGTTAGTAGTTGCTACCTTATTCTTGCTGATGTAGCCCTGCCGTGCTCCAAGGTTAGCATTGTCTAATGAAGCTTGGGCTACAGATGGTTTGTTCCACTGATCTTGTATTCATTGCTGTCAGTTGAAAGAGCCCACTTATCCGTGTGCTTTTTGATTCCGCTTTGAGGGCAGTGGTGAGACAGTTATTCCTGCCACATAGTTGAGCCATTAATTTATCTGATATGCATTTTGTACCTTTCTATATGTCAACCATATTCTTTCCCTTAATCCCAAGACCTCAACTGGAGATGAGTCTGTGGAGGAGGAGGAATGGTCAGTTTGTGGGAGGAAGTTTGAACTGTGAAGCAGAACACCTGAGATGGCAGCAATGCTGGCAGGAAGAGATGGAAGCCAATCAGGACGGGGAGAAATGACAGTGAGGTGGTAGTAAAAATGCCTAATGAATCTTATTTGGTTTTCATTTAATCTTTCAACAATACTGTAAGCTAAATACTTAACCTGAGAGGCTCAGCAAACTTGCCCAAGTCCAAGATGGTAAATTGCAGAGCCAGAATATGAACTCACATATGTTAGTCCACATTGTTTGAAGTGTCTGTCACAAGGTTAAGCCATTATAACTGCCATTATTTGGAAAAATAAAGATATTGATGAATAATGCATATTGCCAGTTTTGCTAAATGCCATCTTGCCAGGCAGGAAAATTAATCTCACAGAAAGCAAGGTGGCTGAATTTTAGCACATAGTCTAAAACTTGGCACTTTCATATAAAGGAGAAAGTGACAAACTTAATTTTTTTCTTTTCTTTTCTTTTTTTTTTAAGATGGGGTTTCACCATGTTGGTCAGGCTGGTCTTGAACTCCCAACCTCAGGTGATCCGCCCACCTTGGCCTCCAAAGTGCTTGGATTACAGGCGTGAGCCACCATGCCCGGCCTATTTTTTTCAAACATATATATATATACACATATATACACACACATATACATACATACATACATACATATATTTTTTAAAATTTCCAAAACAAGTCCAGACAAACTTTAATAAGACACTTGGGAAAATTTTATCTTAAATTCAAATTTATCTCCCTTACATTTAGTGCATGTGCTGCCAAAGTGAGCACATCTCCGTTACAGTTAAAACCATATTAGTAAGACATGTGTTTGAAGAGGGCTGCTGCCAGTAGGACAAATAAAGACTCCTTGAGAAACTGATTATTCTGTTTTATAATTGAGTGCTATTCCCTGCTTCTTCCAACCTTGTAATGCTCTTAAGACACAATGTTATAGGACAATAAAATCAAGAACCTTTTTTATTTTATTTTTTTCTTTAAGACAGGGGGTTTCACTATATTGTTCAGGCTGGTCTCGAACTCCTGACCTCAGATTATCCGCCTGCCTCAGTCTCCCAAAGTGCTGGGATTACAGGTGTGAGCCACCACACCCAGCAATCAAGAACTTATTCTAGGAAGGACTCCCTTTCCAACAAGGAATTGTAATAGTTTAGTTCTAGGAAGCCTAAGAATTTCCTACATATCTGTGAAATAACAACACATTATTTTATCTCAAATCAACTTTATACATAACTACTTAAACAGAAATCTCAAAATGATCAGTGATACAGGTTACAGATGGCTCTTAAGCAATAGGCTATTTATTTGAGACAGAGTCTCATTCCGTTGCCCAAGGCTGAAGTGCAGTGGTACAATCTTGACATACTGCAACCGCCGCCTCCCAGGTTCAAGTGATCCTCCCACCTCAGCTTCCTAAATAGCTGGAATTATAGGTGTGCACCACCACGTCAGCTAATTTCTTATATTTTTGGTAGAGACGGAGTTTTGTCATGTTGCCCAGGCTGGTCTCAAATGCCTGAGCTCAGGCAATGCGCCTGCCTTGGCCTCCTAAAGTGTTAGGATTATAGGCATGAGCCACTGTGCCTGGCCTAGGCTCTTCAATTTACAATGTTACAAACTTTTATTTTTATCTTTTTATTTTTTTAATTTGTTTTCTTTTTTCTTTCTTTTTTTTTTTTTA
>NW_016109128.1:0-1475 GCF_001604975.1 Cebus imitator | reverse complement strand
AAAAAAAAAAAAAAAAGAGAAAAAAATCCCCAAAAAACTCTGAATTCCTGAGTGTTAATGAAATAAATGTACTCACTGAGAAGTCTTGTCTTGATTGGGCACAATGCCTCATGTCTGTAATCCCAGAGTTTTTGGGAGGCTGAGGTGAGAGAACAGCTTGAGCTCAGGTGTTCAAGATGAGCCAGGTCAATATAGTGAGACTTTATCTCTTCCCCCCAAGAAAAAAAAAATAGTGGGGTATGGGTGGGTAGGTGACACTGGCCTGCAGTCTCAGCTATTTGGGAGGCTGAGGTGGGAGGATTGCTTGAGCCCTGGAGGTAAGCCCTGTTTGTGCCACTGCACTCCAGCCTGGGTGACAGAGGGAGACCCTGTGTCCAAAAAAAAAAAAAAAAAAAAAAAAAAAAAAAAAAAAACCTTCTAAAAAAAAAAAAAAAAAAAAAGAGAAAAAGTCATCTCATTTAATAATGTTAATTTAACATTGTTGATTCATTAATTTCAGACTCATCGACAAAAGCACTATAACTCGTGCCTGAAGACAGCTTGTCTAATCCATCTTCTCTCTGCATGGCATATCATAGCCTTCCTGTGCCCGGGAATAGGAACCAGCACTTCAGCACTATACTTGGCGGCCATTTTATAAAAAGCAAAATCACCCACAGAAAGCACAAATGCAAAAAATACAGCATTAAGTAGACTGTGAAAAGGACCACTTGTTTACAGTATGAGAGCTGAAACAAGGCAGAGTGTTGCCTCGTTCAGTATCAGCTGGGAATGTGAATGTTGAATGACTCAAAACTTTTTGCTTTTTGCTTTGTACATGCCCATGAATGACTGAAAGTGCCCTAAGTATAGATTTTTAGCTTAGAAATAAATTTTAGAAAGTAGGTGAATTCACGGAATCCATGAATAGTAAGAATCCAAAGTATATCTACCTGTTCCTATGCCTGACATACAGTAAATGCTCAATAAATATTTGTCCAATGAAAAGCAGAACCAGGCTGGGTGTGGGCTCACACCTATAATCCCAGCACTTTGGGAGGCCAAGGTGGGAGGACTGCTTGAGCCTAAGGGCTCCAGACCAGCCTGGGCAACATGGTGAAACCCTGTATCTACAAAAAATACAAAAATTGGCTAGATGTGGTGGTGCATGCCTGTAGTCCTACCTGCTTGTGAGGCTGAGGTGGGAAAATAGCTTGAACCCAGGAGGCGGAGGTTGCAGTGAGCTAAGATTGTGCCATTGCACTCCAGCCTGGATGACAAAGCAAGACTCTGTCTCAAAAAAAAAAATCATAGGCCGGGCGCGGTGGCTCAAGCCTGTAATCCCAGCACTGTGGGAGGCCGAGGCGGGTGGATCACGAGGTCAAGAGATGGAGACCATCCTGGTCAACATGGTGAAACCCCGTCTCTACTAAAAATACAAAAAATTAGCTGGGCATGGTGGCGTGTGCCTGTAATCCCAGCGACTTAGGAGGCTG
>NW_016109127.1:0-5588 GCF_001604975.1 Cebus imitator | reverse complement strand
GTGGACCTGTCAGCCAAATAAATCTATTTTCTTTTTTGAGACCGGGTCTGGCACTGTCACCCAGGCTGGAGTGCCGTGGTGTGATCTTGGTTCACTGCAGCCCTGACCTCCTCTTAGGGGCCATATTTGTTCTCTTAGGCAGAGTGCCTTTTCTGTTCATATCTGTTGTGTTCTCTCTTTGCGACTGGCTGTCTCAGAACCGTGCCATTTTATAGGTGACCCATGTTGGCTGGCTCAGCTTCTGGTTTCTAATTCCAAGTTCTAAAGAGAGAAGTCTGATTGGCCCAGCTTATCTTTTTCAACAGTTTAATGCCACAGATCATAATATGCCCATCCCTGGGGATGGCTGATGGTAGAGAACATGAGAACATGGCCATGGAGGGAACAGGAGCTGTGGGTGGGCAAAGTCCTCCAGAAGAGGCATCTTTAGTATACCTGTGCAGTTACTCAATTTGACAGTTATCTATTACGTTTCTACTTGTTCTAGATTTGTAATAGGTTCTGGGGATATAAGAACGAAGGAGAGAGAAAGCCCTTCGTAAATTAGTTCAAGGCCAGGCATGCCAACTCACACATGTAATCTCAGTGTTTTGGGAGCCCAAGGCAGGAGGATCACTTGAGGCTGGGAGTTCAAGAGCAGCCTCGGCAATATAGTAAGACCTGTCTCTACAAATATTAAAAATATAAACAATTGCCTGGGCATGTTGGCGTGCACCTGTAGTCCCAGGTATTCAGGGAGGCTGAGGCAGGAGGAGCACTTGAGTCCGGAAGTTTGAGGCTCCATCTCGGGCAATAGAGCCAGACCCTGTCTCAATAAAAATCAATACACACACACACACACACACACACACACGAGTTAGTTTAAAGGTGACCTGTGAGTGGGGTTTTGAAGGATATGTTTTGGCTTGTTAAGAATGTTAAAGTTGGGTCAGGCATTCCAGGTAGTTAGGTCAGCTTGGGCATGCCCATTCTTTCGACTGATACTGGGTTCTGTGGTGTACCAGGCACTTCTCTTAAGTGCCGGAGATTCAGCAGTGAAAAAAACAGAGATAGTCTTTATTCTCACTGAGCTGCATTTGTTTGGCTGGGGGAAGCAGACCAAAAACAAAGTATGTGATATGTGGAGTGATGCTAAGTTCTATAAAGAAGACCTGTAAAGTAGGGCTGTGGAAGGGGGAGATAGTAGATGGGGAGAGGGCTATTTATACACACTGGTCAGGGAAGCTCTGATGAGGTGACATATGTACAGAAACTCATTGTGGCCTGAGCAGAGTCAGGGAGAAGGAGCAGAAAGAGTTGAGCTCAGGGAGATGGGGAAGGGGTGGAATACATCAAGCAGGGCCTTGTCGGCAATGGTAGGGATCTGGGATTTTATTTTGAGCGAGAGGACAGCTTTTGGGGTGTTTTGAGCACAGAATGATCATAAGAAGACATGATTCAGGAGGACCACTTAGGCCTCTGTGTGAAGGGGGCAAGGGCTGCCACCCAGGCCCAGGAATGTCAGCATTAGGGTAGGCTCTGGGGACTGCATAAGGATTATTGTTGCTGGAGACTTAAGTGGGAGGAGGACAAGAGGGGCATGGGAGGGGCCACATTCAGGAACTTACTGTGCCATATCTGGAGGATATGAAATAAGCATTGGGTAGCACGGCCACTATTGTTGCTTTCCTGTACTGTGTCTGTGATGGGAGAAAAGTTATAGGGTGCATCTATTAACTGATGGGCTTTTTAGTGAAAGAATTTTGAATACATTTAAAAATTTTGCTTATTAAATCGGCAAGTTCTAAAAATGAGCTTACTACAACATACATTTTTTTGTTCTGACATTGCTGTTGGCTACATCTGCCATCTTCAAAACTGGTGTCGTGACATTAATTTTTTTGCTAATTGCTTGAAAGAATATATAGCCTTATATTCCCGTTACACAGAAAATGCTGTGGACAATAGATTCAACTGATCTTCATTTATTCAAGAAATATAGTGTCTTGTATGGGACAGCTATTATGCTAAGTGTTGGGTATTTGGTACAGAATAAAAGAAAATAATCCATTCTTCTTAAAAGCTTATATCCTAGTGGGAGAGACAGCTATTAAACAGGTAATTATAACCCATTCCAGCAGGTGTAGCTTAAAAAAGACAAAGGAAACAGGTAAATATGTAAATTACAAGTTTAATAAAATGTTATGAAGGAATAAAAAGGATTCCATAATAGAGAACAATCTAGGTTAGGAGAATCTACCGAGAAAGGGTAGTTAAGAAATGATCATATTCTGTTATTATGTCAAACAGCTAATATTTATTGGCTTCATATGGGTTAGGCATTATTTTAATCCCATTGTGTGTAAGTGTGCAGTTATTTGAAGATGGGGAAACTCAGACACTGAAGTGAAGAAACTAGCCCAGGAGATGGGGGTGATAGAGAGAGGCTGGTTAAGTACAGACATACAGTTAGGTAGAAGGAATAAGTTCCAGTGTTCATCCGCACAGTACTATAATTAACAGTTTATTGTACATTTTATTTTTTATTGTGTGTTTAAAAATGGCTAGAAGATAAGATTTGAGATGTTCCCAGGACAAAGAAATGATAAATGTTTGAGGTGATGAACATCCTAAATACCCTGATTTGATCATTACACATCACATGCATGTATCCAAATACTCCACATAGCCCATAAATATGTACAATTGTTATGTATCAATTAAAAAGTTAAGAAGAAAACTAGCTTCAGATGGTATAATGATCAATAGCACAGTCAGGAGTCAAACCAAGGCAGTTTGGCTCTAAGGTTTATACTTCTTGTTTTTTTTGAGACGGAGTTTTGCTCTTGTTGCCCAGGCTAGAGTGCAATGGCGCGATCTTGGCTCAACGCAACCTCCGCCTCCTGGGTTCAGGCAATTCTCCTGCCTCAGCCTCCTGAGTAGCTGGGATTACAGGTGCTCACCACCACGCTCAGCTAATTTTTGAAGAGACGCGGTATCTCCATGTTGTGCAGGTTGTTTTCAAACTCCTGAACACAAGGGATCCTCCTGTCTTGGCCTCCCAAAGTGCTGGGGTTACAGGTGTAAGCCCTTGTACCCAGCCCACACCAACTTCTGATGAAGCCAGGCTCCTTATTGGCTTTTTCCTGAGTTGCCAGGTTGACACATCGGTGTGTGCTTATCGATGGTTCCCAACCTATGCACGTCGTAATCATCTGTGGACCTTTTAAAAAATCCAGATTGACGCTTGTTGGCAGCAAGGCCTAGGAATGTGGAGGCTGAAGGAGTGAGGGGAGGAGGTGGGAGCCTTGGAAGGCCGGGAATGTAAACCACAGGCCCCGTGGAAGGCGGAGGTCTCATCCGGAAGAAGGCTGCTAAAGCAGGCTTTCATTTCTCATGAGTGTGCAGTGTCTTCTGAAGTTATAATTGAAGTTTATTTCTCTGAAGAAGCTTGATTGTAATGGCAAATAGGGATCAAAAATTAACTGTAATAAGGGTGACACTGACAGAGGAAAACGTTGCGGGGGGGGTTGTCCCGGGTGTCCCCGCCCCACGGCCCCTCCTGCCCCGCCTGCTCTACGCCCCTCCCCTCCACGCCCAGGGGGCGTGGCTACCCGGAGCCCCGCCCCTGCCCCAGGCCACGTGATCTGTCAGTTCGCGGAGAGGGAGGAATATGGCTGCCGGGCGTGGCGAGGGCGACGCGCTTGGAGTCGCCGTCTCTCGCTTTCCCGTCCTCTGACACCGCCTGCAGCCGAACGGGCCGCTTCCGCCCGAGCTGAGGACCAGGTTGTGAGACGGTCAGTGTGGAGGCCGGCCCGCGGGGCTTTGCCTCGGGATGGGGGAGGAGGCTGGGGCGAGGCCGGGCTGGGGCGCCGGGCGGGTAGGTGGGACAGCCGGGGAGCGCGCGGGAGGGGCGAGCTGTGGCCCCGGGCCTCCCGAAGGGCCTGGCGCGGGCCGCAGACGCTCGGGCCCCGGCTTTCGGGGCGAGTTCGCGTTTGCTCGAGCGCGGGGAAGGTCCCTCGGCTTTGGAATCTCAGGTGGTCTGTCTCCTCAGGGGCCCCTCGGGTGGGCTGGGGTGAAGGGTGTTGGTAAAATCGTTTTTTCTTTTTTTCTTTTTTCTTTTGCCAGGCAGCCTCCCCACCACCTCGGGAATCCCCTCAGCTGGTACCGCTTGTCGTTATGGGTTTCTTTTCCTAGGCTTCCCTGGGCCGGGAGGTATTGTTTTCTCCCTCGCGGTCATCGTGGACTCCATTGCTCCATTGTCCTGTGCAGGCTTTTAAACGCCTTGACAACATAGTGCAAGCCATTGATTTCCGTGCTTTCAAGATTTATTTATAGGACAGTCGTTTCTTCCTCACTCTGTAATGTTGGAATTTTTATTTTTTCAAGTTGGTAGGTTTAAACCGATGAAGAATTTTTTATTAATAACTATGCAGCCATCTCTGCTCCCTGTGGGCACTTGTTAAAAATGTAGATTTTTTAGCGTTTGAGAGATTCTCATTTTTTTCGGCTAGAGGTGTGGCTCGGGAATCACCCCTTGAGGTTCGTTCCTGTCCACATTTTGACAACACTGAGGACCAGACATCGACACCGTTTTAAACCACCATGGGATACTGAGTGCAGAGCCCAGGTTGGGAAATGCTGTGGCCAGGTGTTTTCTTTGTTCTCTTCTGGCTTTACTAGCCTGGACTACTTTCATCATAATTATTTTGGGGTGCTTGTTAAAATGTCAGTTTCTGAGCACCTCCCCAAATCTAGGGAACGGGATTCTCTTGGGGAGGAGCCTAAGGGATATGTGTATTTAACAAGCTTCCCTATTAATTTTGATGCATGCAAGTTTGAGAATCCTTGTTCTACACCCTTTATGTGAATGATTTCCAGATCTTTCACACACAGTGTGAACGATATATTTTTCCAAGTATTGGGTGGGTTTCTCCAACCTAGCTCTACTGGGGCATTTCAAATTCAGCCTGGCCAAAGCATCCTGTAGCCCCGTTCACCCAGCCGGGGTGGGGGAGAGGGAGGCATAACTGAAGTAGAGAAAGGTCTCCTGCTCTTTTTCTGTTGTTGTTAAGGGCAGCTCCATTCTTCAGTCACCTCTGCTGGTCATCTGGTCATCATCCACCTGTTTTCTTTTCCAACTTGTCACATGGTTAGTTTTTATATCCAGAATATCTCTTCTGGATATTTTGGTAGGTCAGAAAGTTCAAATATTGGGGATTTTATATTTTCGAGTTAGTACTTCTCGTTTCTTCTCCATTCCCACTGCCTCTCCTGTGTGTTCTCTGTTTTGGTGGTTCTTCAGCTGGTATCCAGGGCCCTGATCTTTGTTTTTCCAGTTTAGGTCGCATACACTGCCGGGAGACTGATTTTTATAGGATCGTGTATGAATGTGCCATCCCCTTCTTCCTGCGTTTGCTCAAGAACTGTCAGTTTCTCCATTTTATGTGCTACTGTGTTAGGGTTGTTTACAAGTCAAAGAACAGAAACTTAATCTTTTACTTCAAGGAAAAGGAGATTATAGGATTGAATGAGGGTCAGAAAGAAGTCAGGATCCCAAGTGTCTCCATTTTCTACATCTCCCTGGGGCAACTTTTTTTTTTTTTTTT
>NW_016109126.1:3656-7148 GCF_001604975.1 Cebus imitator | reverse complement strand
TTTTCTTTCCAAACCCACAAAAATCTTTATATTTTTTGCTGGATTATACTTTCTTAATGAATTCTAGAAGGAAGTAATATTTGGCAACCAGGCAGCAACAGAAATTGAAAAGTCCCCCAGAACTAGGAGAGGAAACTCTGAGGAAGTAAATCCAGAAATACCTCAAAACTAAGAAATTGGGGTGTATAGAGCAACTCTTCATTAAACTCCATCTTAGAAAAATACTGCATTTTATATTTTATGTGGGACTTTGCCACAAGGATATTTTGCCTAACAAACAAATGAAAATGGGAAGACTGCATCCAACCAGGTAAGGACATAACAAGCACACTCTTCCACTGTAGGTTCTCACCAGAGGACTCCGTGACTATATATATATATAAAGGCAGACCTTCAGCCTCTCCAGACAGCTGCCTTAATTAACCCAGTCTTGCAGTCAGCCATGATAAGCACCTAGCATGCACCTCTAAAGGCTCTTCCACATCAAAGGCTCCTCCTTGGGAGACCAATGTACCAGACCAGGAATCCTTTTGTCTTCTTCGCTCCCACTGAGACTTGCTCATTTACCCTTTCTCCTACCTCTTTCTCCTCTTGATGGTAAGTGCTACCTTGTTTGTTATGGAATATTTAACCTGTAATATTTATATATGGGTTAAATATACTATTATGTATGATATGCAATATAGACTGACTTGTGGAATGGATTCAGTCTGTGTTGCCCATGGCTCTGGCTACGGAGTGAACGGGAAGTGCTAAGGAGAACTGTCTCCTTGGGAACTCCATGTAGCTCATGGCTTTTGTGATTAGAAATTCTCCGAAGAGCTGAGAGAATTAGGATGAGTTCTTCTTCAATAGAAGTCTGACATGTGGAAAGACACACACATGTGTGAACGAGGACACCTCTAACCTTGCACTGCTGATGACATGGGGCTTTGAGAAAAAATTGCCTAAACTACTGAGGACATAGATGCCACCAAGTGAGGTATGGGTGAAATGAAGCAGAGTAAGACCACAGGTGAGTAGAATGCTTTGGAAATTGATTATTGCATTAACTCGGAGTGAATTTGGAACACTTGCCAGTCTATTCAGTTATGTGTGTGTGATTTTCTAAGTACATAGGCAAATTTTCTTTCCTAAATAGGCACAGTCTCCAGAACATTACTGAATCTTCTTTGATCATTTTACATTTTATAATATTTCTGAGTCATTATTTTAAACGTCATTACCTCTGCGTAGGGATTGTAAATATGGGATGTGAACACTGGATTGAATCTGTACAGGATTCATGCATCCCTGGAAGGTGATTTTGAAGGGACATAAGTCTCGAGTGTGAACTAGTTTCTACTTTTTGTCTCCTTCTCATGAAATATGAGTATAGCAGCAACAACAGCAAAAATGAAGTTGAGGATTCTGGTTAGTTTGGGTTCATAAATTTATCAAAGTCTTACCATATTTTACTTTAAATCAAAGTGAATGAAATTAAATGTATATCCCCTAGTCTAATTCCCTTTAGTGAGACTGCATTCTTTCAACAGCTATTAGAGAAACATTTTTTTTTNAATTAAGATTGTTGGATCTGCAAGATCAAGGGCTATTCTTCAAGGATTGGGAGACAAGATGGCAATTTAGAACAATTTCATAAGAAATAAAAATTTAATGTGATGTGAATATTATTCGTTAGAATTCAACAGGACAGAGGGAGCGGAGACCAAGAGATAGCTAAAAATTATCATCAGCTTCAGGGAATCACTCCCTTCTAAGACCTAGGGACTGTACTCGGTGGGGTCAGACACTTCACCGGAGGCCCAGAACGTTTTGGATGAAGCATGGCCACAAGAGGAAGGGTGGAAATTACCCTGGGCCAAGAAGATTTCCATTGACTCCTTGTGTGATACGACTTTTCTTTCCAAACCCACAAAAATCTTTATATTTTTGCTGGATTACACTTTTTTAATGAATTCTAGAAGGAAGTAATATTTGGCAACCAGGTAGCAACACAAATTGAAAAGTCCCTCAGAACTAGGAGAGGAAACTCTGAGGAAGTAAATCCAGAAATACCTCAAAACTAAGAAATTGGGGTGTATAGAGCAACCCTTCATTAAACTCCATCTTAGAAAAATACTGTATTTTATATTTTATATGGGACTTTGCCAACAAGGATATTTTGCTTAACAAACAAATAAAAATGGGAAGACTGCATCCAACCAGGTAAGGACATAACAAGCACACTCTTACACTGTAGGTTCTCACCAGAGGGCTCTGTGACCATATATATATATAAAGGCAGACCTTCAGCCTCTCCAAACAGCTGCCTTAATCAACCCAGTCTTGCAGTCTGCCATGATAAGCACTTAGCATGCACCTCTAAAGGCTCTTCCACATCAAAGAGTCGTCCTTGGGAGACCAATGGACCAGACCAGGAATCCTTTTGTCTTCTTCGCTCCCACTGGGACTTGCTCATTTACCCTTTCTCCTACCTCTTTCTTCTCTTGATGGTAAGTGCTACATTGTTTGTTGTGGAATATTTAACCTGTAATATTTATATATGGGTTAAATATACTAGTATGTATGACATGCAATACAGACTGACTTGTGGAATGGATTCAGTCTGTGTTGCCCATGGCTCTGACTACAGAGTGAATGGGAAGTGCTAAGGAGAACTGTCTCCTTGGGAACTCCATGTAGCTCATGGCTTTTGTGATTGGAAATTTTCTGAAGAGCTGAGGGAATTGGGATTTCTTCTTCTTCAATAGAAGTCTGACATGTGGAAAGACACACATGTGTGAACCAGGACACCTCTAACCTTGCAATGCTGATGACATGGGGCTTTGAGAAAAAATTGCCTAAACTACTGAGGACATAGATGTCACCAAGTGAGGTATGGGTTAAATCAAGCAGAGTAAGACCATGGGTGAGTAGAATGCTTTGGAAATTGATTATTGCATTAACTCTGAGTGAATTTGGAACACTTGTCAGTCTATTCAGTTATGTGTGTGTGATTTTCTAAGTACATAGGCAAATTTTCTTTCCGAAATAGGAACAGTCTCCAGAACATTACTGAATCTTCCTTTGATCATTTTACATTTTATAATATTTTCGAGTCATTATTTTAAACATCATTGCCTCTGCATAGGGATTATAAATATGGGATGTGAATACTGGATTGAATCTGTACAGGATTCATGCATCCCTGGAAGGTGATTTTTGGAGGGACATAAATCTCGAGTGTGAACTAGTTTCTACTCTTTGTCCCCTTCTCATGAAATATGAGTATAGCAGCAACAACAGCAAAAATTAAGTTGAGGATTCTGGTCAGTTTGGGTTCATAAATTTATCAAAGTCTTGCCATATTCTACTTTAAATCAAAGTGAATGAAATTAAATCTATATCCCCTAGTCTAATTCCCTTTAGTGAGACTGCATTCTTTCAACAGCTATTAGAGAAACATTTTTTTGCTCACACATTTTCAAAGAAGTTTCTGGAGCTTACAAT
>NW_016109126.1:0-1596 GCF_001604975.1 Cebus imitator | reverse complement strand
CCTGTCTACCAACCTGGATGTGCCTGCCTCTTTATTAGCTATCTGCTGACTCGAGGCAGCTGCTGCCTTGTCCTGAAGTATCTAGCAGTGTCCAGTATCTGCCTTGGACTCCTTGGCCTGGGTAAATTTTATTGCTTCTTAATGGAGAATGCAATGGAGTCACAGCTTACTCCTGGGTTAGGTTCTAACATTAGTCTATTAGGTGAAGAAAAAAGTATAGATCACTGATAATACTCTGGCAAACCTTATCAGATAAGAAAAAAGGAAACGTATCTCAAAAATGCCTCATTACTGTTTTTTTTTTTTTTTCCACCATTTGAATCAATCACTATGAAATGTTTGGCTTTCATTTAAGGCAATACATTATTCAAATCAGTGCTGTGTTTAAATACAAAAGTTCCACTTAGCTTAGCAAGATGCTGACACTTTAAAAGGCATGAGGGAACTGCCGTTCCTGTTCATTGAAGGAACTCACTGAAAGATTCCCCTGCATGATTTAAAGGATTACTTTTCTTTGATCTTTTATTTTTGTTGGGTATTATACATAATTCTTTGTAATTTATTTGCCAATAATATTTGTATATTTTTATGGCATACATGTGATGCCTTGATACATGGAATGTATAATGATCAAATCAGGTTATTGATCAGGTACTTAGGATATTCATCACTTCAAATATTTATCATTTATTTTTGTCGGGAACATTTCAAATCTTCTAGCTATTTTGAAATACATATTGTTAATTATAGTCAGCCTAGTGTACTATCGAACACAGGAATTTATTTCTTCTAACTAATGTTTGCAACCATTGACTAACCTCTCTTTATCCTCTCCAACACACATAAACCCACCCCAGCTTCTAGTAACCATCATTCTACACTCTACCTTCATGAGGTCAGCATTTTTTGGCTCCAACATATGAGTGAGAACATGTGTTACTTGTCAGGGTCTGCCTCATTTCTCTGACTTTAATGGCCTCCAGTTTCATCCATGTTGCTGCAAATGAAAAGATTTTTATTCTCTCTTATGGCTGAATGGAATTCCCTTGAGTATATATACCACATTTTCTTTACCATTCATCCGTTGACGGACACAGAGGTTGGCTCGATATTCTAGCTATTGTGAACAGTGCTGCAATAAACATGGGGTTGCAGGTCTCCCTTTGATATACTGATTCCCTTTTCTTTGGAGAAATACCCAGGAGTGGGATTTCTGGATCGTATGGTAGTTCATTTTTAGTTGTTTGAGAACTCTCTATACTGCTTACCTTCATAGCTGTACTAAATTACACTCCCATCAACAGTATGTAAGAGTTCCCTTTTCTCAGGATCCTTGCAAGCATTTATGGTCTTTTTAATAATAGCTCTCCTAACTGGGGAAGATGACAACCCTGATTATTAATGATGCTGAGAATATTTTTCATAGACCTATTGGCCATTTATACTTTAATTCTTATGAATTAAAAACACACATACAATATAACCCAGTCAGTTAGGCATGGACATAACTATGAGATCGACTAACCCTGGGAAGTGGCAGGACCTGACCTATGCAAATGCTGTATCTTCCTGAACCCTTCCTCCAGAACTACTTTC
>NW_016109125.1:4148-5591 GCF_001604975.1 Cebus imitator | reverse complement strand
AAAAAAAAAAAAAAAAGCTATCAAAATAGGTTACCAGCCAGGCAAGGTGGCTCACGCCTACAATCCCAGCACTTTGGGAGGCCAAGGTGGGCAGATCTCTTGAGCTCAGGAGTTCAAAACCAGCCTGGGCAACATGGTGAAACTTTGTTTCTACAAAAAATACAAAAATTAGCCGGGCGCGGTGGCCTGCACTTGTAGTCCCAGGTACTTGGGAGGCTGAGGTGGGAAAATCACCTGCACCCAGGAGCTCAAAGTTACAGTGGGCTATGATGGCACCACTGCACTCCAGCCTGGGCAACAGAGCAAGACGGTGTCTCACACAAAAAAAGATCCCAAAAACATATATATAGAGAGTAAAAAATATGCAATTGTTTATATATAATGAAAACATTTTGGCCAGGCATGGTGGCTCACGCCTGTAATCCCAACACTTTGGGAGGCCAAGTCGGGTAGATCACGAGGTCAAGAGATCAAGACCATCCTGGCCAACATGGTGAAACCCTGCCTCTACTAAAAATACAAAAATTAGCTGGGTGTGGTGGTACATGCCTGTAGTCTCAGCTACTCAGGAGGCTGAGGCAGGAGAATTGCTTGAACCTGGGAGGTGGAGTTTGCAGTGAGCCAAAATTGCACCACTGCACTCCAGCCTGGCAACAGAACCAGACTCCGTCTCAAAAAAAAAAAAAAAAAAAAAAAAAAATTAACAGCAGGTCACTCATTAACGTAAGATGTATTAAGCATAGGGAAATAAGGGGAAGAAAGAAAGTGTTACTAGTGTTACTATAAATGCAAATATGGTCATAGCAAAACAAGAAGCATCCTATGAGAGTCCTTTCTGTCACTCTCACACGGTGGCAGCTGGTGGTTACTGTTTCCAGTACCCATTGTGTATTCTCTGTGCCCTCAGCAGGTACCTTGGTGTTACCTATCTGGTGGGGTGACTCAAACATTTATTCCTGAGGATCTGGGCCATTCACACTCCTGCCTGAACTACGTGGCTTTGGTTTGCAGTAACTGTTACCACAGGACATGAAGGGACCCCGAGGCTCTCAGTGTTGCAGACATACCCCCGCCTCATCCCTCTCTGTGTAGCAGCACCCCAATACCCTCATAGTTTGGCTCAATCCCCCTGCATCTGTTGTTCTCTGGCAGAAGGAGCTCACAGTGGCCGGGGGGCAGCCTCCTGTGGAGTTAGTGGACGAGTTTATCTCTTGGGAATTAAAGCCTCTAAAGCAGCAGAGCCCAGAGCTGTGTGGATGGGGAGCATCTTTGCTTGTGGATTTCCAGAGCCATGAATCCTGGCTAGGGGTGAAATGATGCCACATAATGGTGTTCTGGTTGCATTTTAGTGATTTCTAGCATCAACTGCACTGTACTAGAAAAGCGCAACCTGTACTTCAGCCCTTTGATTTTTTTTTTCTTTCTTTTTTTTTTTTTTTTTTT
>NW_016109125.1:0-1373 GCF_001604975.1 Cebus imitator | reverse complement strand
AAGCACATTTCACATGCTTGTTAGCTTCCATCAGAGGGCGGTGAACCACCAGTGGGAGGCAGCAGTGTACCCACAACAGCAGAAAGCAAATGCGGCTGACACTGAAGGTTTTCTAGCACACACCCCTCAGCAGCATTCTGATGGGCAGGCAAGTGTTTGGCCTCTGTGGTGTGGGAGGGATGGACCACACATGGCATCTTGGGTCAAGATCCCCCATCACCTTGCACCCCAATTCTACACTCACTAGGCAACCTTCTGACTTGGTTTCCCACATTAGTAGATACTGAAAATTGTGTCGTTTTCCTACAAGAAGAGGGTTTCTCTTTCCCTACCCCCATTAAATGGATGCATTGGCATGCCGGCAAATACATCCACCTCGCATGAAGTCAGTAAATGTCCTCTCGTCCCCAAGGGTCAAGCAACTCCAAATGAACCAAGGCCATTTGGTTTTCACCTTGGCCCGTGGTGGCTAAACCCACATGCTGCCACTGGTTAGTCCCAGTAGCAACTGGCCAGGGCCCCAGCATAACATCCAGAATTGTTCTTCCCAATGGCTGCTAGGTAGATCTGCCGCTAACTCACCACACACCTTGAGTAAGACATCAACCTGTTTTTCCATATGCATCAGGAGCAGCCAGAAGTGACCATCTTCTCAAGCCTTTGCAGCTGTGACAGTGCTGCCCTTCTCTCCCTGGGGCAGATGGTAGTACCCTGCAGCGGGTAGGGCTAGCACGCAGGGGAGGAATGACCAGGGACAGACAGCTGATGGGGATGGGAGGATGAGATCAGGACCCGACCCCCCACTCTTCAAATGATTATGCATATGGGTTCACTCAGGGAGGGTGGGACAGATCTGTGATGTTTAGTTCTTTGCTATATCTGGCAGTGTTTTTTTTTGTTGTTTTTCTTTTTGTTTTGAGACGGAGTTTCACTCTTGTTGCCCAGGCTGGAGTGCAGTGGCACTATCTCAGCTCACTGTAACCACCGCCTCCCCGGTTCAAGTGATTCTCCTGCCTCAGGCCTCCCAAGTAGCTGGGATTACAGGCACCTGCCACTATGCTCGGCTAATGTTTTGTATTTTTAGTAGAGACAGGGTTTCATCATGTTGGCCAGGTTGGTCTGGAACTCCTGATCTCAGGTTATCCACCCACCTCGGCCTCCCAAAGTGCTGGGATTACAGGTGTGAGCCATTGCGCCTGGCTCTGGCAGTGTTTTCCAAAAAGTAAAATATAATGTAATGCTCTACGTTATGTTGAAAGAACTTTGGTATTAAAAACAGAAAGTTAAAGAAATACTGCAGATGGCCGGGCGCGGTGGCTCAAGCCTGTAATCCCAGCACTTTGGGAGGCCGAGGCGGGTGGATCACGAGGTCA
>NW_016109124.1:3851-5600 GCF_001604975.1 Cebus imitator | reverse complement strand
AAGCACTTTTTTTTTTTTTTTTTGAGATGGAGTTTTGCTCTTGTTGCCCAGACTAGAGTGTAATGGCATGATCTCAGCTCACTGCAATCTCCACCTCCTGGGTTCAAGCAATTTTCCTGCCTCAGTGTCCCAGGTAGCTGAAACTACTGGTATGTGCCACCACACCTGGCTAATTTTGTGTTTTTAGTAGAGACAGGGTTTCTCCATGTTGGTCAGGCTGGTCTCGAACTCCCAACCTCAGGTAATCCACACGCCTCAACCTCTCAAAGTGTTAGGATTACAGGCGTGAGTCACCACGCCCGGCCCTCTCACAGCACTTTTTAAAAAAATTCTGCAAAATTGTCAGGGACCTCTAGGTTTTTCTTACGTTCTGCTCCGCAGGTCTGCACAAAGAAGGCATAAGCAGACCTCATGCCCTTTGGTTTCCTGGGTTCACCTTTAGCCATCCTGACTGTATTGTTCATTAGTCTTCAAAGATTTCACTTTTAAGTGGACACCATTCACATGACATTGTAATTTGTAAATTTACTGTGATAATTTACCAGTAGATGGCAGTAAAATGCCTTGTTATTGCAATAGCCGTTCATTGTAACACTTTTCAGACATATGGAAATAAAATGCCTTGAGGATGGGGGTCACTTCTGCTTTGCATAAAGACTTACTATGGCGAGGCGCAGCGGCTCATACCTGTAATCCCAGCACTTTGGGAGGTGGAGGTAGGTGGATCACTTGCCCCCAGGGCAACATGGCAAAACCCTGTCTCTACCAAAAAATGTAAAAATTAGCCAGTCATAGTGGCACATGCCTGTAGTCCTAGTTCCACTTGAGGCTGAGATGGGAGGATCATTTGAGCCTGGAAAGCAGCGGTTGCAGTGAGCCAAGATTGCGCCACTGCACTCCAGCCTGGGTGACAGAGTGAGACTAAGTCTCAAACAAACAAACAAACAGTGGGGGGCTTACTATGGACAAACCATGGCTTGCTCTTCAGGAAAAAAAATGATTGAAAAAATAGGCCAGGCGCGGTGGCTCACGCCTGTAATCCCAGCACTTTGGGAGGCCAAGGCAGGCAGATCACAAGGTGAGGAGTTTGAGACCAGTCTGACTAACACGGTGAAACCCCATCTCTACTAAAAATACAAAAATTAGCCAGGTGTGGTGGCGGGTGCCTGTAATCCCAGCTACTCAGGAGGCTGAGGCAGGAGAATTGCTGGAACCCAGGAGGTGGAGGATGCAGTGAGCTGATACTGTGCCACTACACTACAGGGACCTCTAGGTTTTTCTTACGTTCTGCAGACAGTAAGTGAGACTCTGTCTCAAAAAGAAAAAAGACAAAGAAGAAGAAATAGAGTAATAATTACACAATTTTAAAAAATGAAAGAATATCAAGTGACTACAAAAAAAGGGAGGGGTGGAGGAGGAAAAAAACCTGTTTTCAGAAATTTTAAAACTTTTTATTAGAGTATAATATGGAGACATAAAAGTACAGAAATCCTAAGTGTAAAGCTTGATGAATTTCCACAAAGCCAACACACACATGTCTAACAAACACCCAAATCAAGAAATAAAACATTCAGCCCCACAAAAGCCCCTTTATTACCCACAGCCCCCAAGGGTGAACAGTATGTTGACTTCTAACTTCATAAACTAGTCTCGCCAGGAGTTAAACTTACAGATTCATCTACATTGTTGCATATAGTTGTAGCTTGTTCATTTTCACTGCTGGGTAACATGTCTTTTTTTTTTTTTTTT
>NW_016109124.1:0-1546 GCF_001604975.1 Cebus imitator | reverse complement strand
CTGGGTTCAAGTGATTCTCCTACCTCAAGCCTCCCAAGTAGCTGGGACTACAGGCACACACCACCATGCCCATCTAATTTTTGTATTTTTTAGTAGAGACGGGGTTTCACCATGTTGGCCGGGATAGTCTCTATCTCTTGACCTCGTGATCTGCCTGCCTTGGCCTCCCAAAGTGTTGGGAGTACAGGTGTGAGCCACTGAGCTCAGCCTAGTGTGTATGTGTCTTTCTAGGAAATTTTATGTTTTATCTAAGTTAGCTGATTACCATAAAATTGTTCACTGCATTTCTTTACAATCCTTTTTTTTATTTCTATAAGATTATAAGTACTATGCCATCTTTAATTTCTGATTATAGTAATTTGAGTGTTCTGTTTTTGATCAATCTGGGATAGGTTTGTCAATTTTGTTTATTTTTTTCAAAGAGACAGGGTTTGGTTTTATTGATTTTCTCTATTGTTTTTCTGTTCTCTATTTCACTAATCTCTGCTCCAGTCTACCCAGTTTATGGTATTTTGGCATAGCAGCCCAAATGAACTAAGACAATCCTTCACTTGAAAGACTGGGAGAGCCGGGCGCGGTGGCTCACGCCTGTAATCCCAGCACTTTGGGAGGCCGAGGCGGATGGATCACGAGGTCAAGAGATCGAGACCATCCTGGTCAACATGGTGAAACCCCATCTCTACTAAAAATACAAAAAATTAGCCGGGCGTGGTGGTGGGCCCCTGTAATCCCAGTTACTCAGGAGGCTGAGGCAGGAGAATTGCCTGAACCCAGGAGGCGGAGGCTGCGGTGAGCCGAGATCGTGCCATTGCACTTCAGCCTGGGTAACGAGAGCGAAACTCCGTCTCAAAAGGAAAAAAAAAAAAGAAAGACTGGGAGAATTGGTATGACTACAGGCATGGCTCAAACACCTCAAGATATCAGGTCAAGGATCACCCAAATATCCATCAAAAGGAAACTGGTTAAATCCTTCAGTGAACTATGACACATTATTATAAATAATGAAGTGCATCCATGTATATTAACAGGGGAAAATGCCCATGCTATATTGGTAAATTAAAAAAAAAAAAGAAGTTGTAGACAGTGTGAAAACATAGTCTCATTTTTACTTTTTAAACAGAATATATGTTAAGGTATAGAAAAAGTTGGAGGAATGTGTATTAAGATAGTGATCTTTTTGGAAAACTGGGATTTTGAGGGGGTGGATTACAGATATACATTATATATCTATAAAGTGTTAGATATTTGAAAAACTGTCACGACTGCAATCTGATAAAATAAAAAAATTTTTTAAAGAAGTTGCCAGGCATAGTGACTATGCCTGTAATCCCAGCACTTTGAGAGGCCAAGGCAGGAGAATCATTTGAGGCCAGGAGTTCAAGATCAGCCTGGGCAACACAGTGAGACCCTGCCTCTACAAAAAATGAAAAATTATCCAGGTATGGTGGTGTGCACCTGTAGTCCCAGCTAGTCAGGAGGTTGAAGCAGGAGGAATGCTTGACCAAGAAAGTCAAGACTATAGTGAACAGAGATTATACCACTGCAC
>NW_016109123.1:3720-5603 GCF_001604975.1 Cebus imitator | reverse complement strand
TGTTGACCAGGATGGTCTCGATCTCTTGACCTCATGATCCACCCGCCTCGGCCTCCCAAAGTGCTGGGATTACAGGCTTGAGCCACCGCGCCCGGCCGAGCATCTTTAATTTTATCTGGCAATTCTGCTGGTGACATAGGACAGAATGAATCTCGATAACTGGGTTTTATGAGCACATTCTGTTTCCATAAAGGCCATGGGTCAGGATGATGATTTTGCCAGCAACATGTGTATTGGTGGGCAGAAGGAGGAAGGAACCTGAACAGTCCAAACGCTTCCAAGAGAAACATTTTTGGACACCTCTGCCTGTATTCTCATCCTCACCAACGTTTTTCTCTTTAGACATAGTTCCCAATTTCAGGGTTTGGATACAGTTTCTTAATATGTTAATCTAGAATCTCAGTGGAATCTATATAGATTGTTACAGTTTACCTCTTAGAGATTTGTTGTTATCAATGGACACCCATTCAGCCAGGATTTTTCATTATTTTTTGAGGCTGTTTTGTTTCCTGAGAAACCTGCTGGAAATGTCCCAGAAAATATTGATCTTTAGTGTTAGTCTTTGATCTTAAAGGGCATAGTGTCTGCTTTGCAACTGCTAGCACCATTCCTAACTCCTTTCGTCTGCCTTCAGCTAAACGCAACAGTAATAAAGGTCTCTTCATGACTTCTTATTTTTTTACCACTGTTTTAAAAAGTGTAAATTTAGGACAGATGCAAATCATGGTATTTGTGTTTTGCATTGTTTTGTCATTTATCATTATTATAAATGTATTAGTTGAGCTCTTACACTTTTTCACTGAAATCACATAATGTTTGAAAAACAAGTTTTTTTATTTCCCGTCCCACCACCCCCATGTTACTCCTCTAAGGAAAACCAATACTATTTCATAAATTTCACTTCAGTATGAAATTAATTTCACTAAAATTTCAGGTTTCACTGTTTTATAAAGCAAAATCTATTTTATTAACGAGACTCTAGAAATGGTTTATTAGATGCAAAACTTGTTTGTACACATTTACATAGATTAAGGTTATATGAGCAAACAAATAGTCTGCCCGATGCAGTAGCTCATGCCTGAAATCCCAGCACTTTGGGAGGCCGAGGCAGGTGGATCACCTGAGGTTGGGAGTTTGAGACCAGCCTGGCCAACGTGGAGAAACCCCGTCTCTACTAAAAATACAAAATTAGCCGGGCGTGGTGACAGACGCCTGTAATCCCAGCTACTTGGGAGGCAAGAGAATCACTTGAATCCGAGAGGCAGAGGTTGTGGTGAGCCAAAGTTGCCCCATTGCACTCCAGCCTGGGCAACAAGAGCGAAACTCCGTCTCAAGAAACAAAACAAAACAAATTGTCTGGAACTTTTTTTCTAACACCTAATAACGTGCCTGAGGATTTATTTCACCTTCTTAAAGTGTTTAACATTAATATTTAATTGTTAGTAAACACAAGATCTATTTATATGTTGCCATACTAGTAAAGGAGTCCAGGCATAGGGCTCAAGCCTGTAATCCCAGTACTGTGGGAGGCCTAGGCAGAAGGATCACTTGGGCCAGGAGTTTGAGGTCAGCCTGGTCAACATAGGGAGACCCCATCGCTACCAAAAATGTAAATAAAAAAAGGAGATAATCTAGAAGTGATCTTTTTAATTTCCTCCAGAGAAGCACCTCTGTTTAAACCATAAAACTTTATTTAAAATGCTACAGGCTTTACAGATGTTTTATTTTCATTGGCGTTGCCTTTGCTCTGCTGCTTTTTGTTTTTGTAGGTGGTTTTTTTTTTTTTTGGGGGGGACGGAATTTCGCTCTTGTTACCCAGGCTGGAGTGCAATGGCGCGATCTCGGCTCACCGCAACCTCCGCCTCCTGGGTTCAGGCAATTCT
>NW_016109123.1:0-1195 GCF_001604975.1 Cebus imitator | reverse complement strand
CCACCACAACCTGGTTGATTTTTATTTTTTATTTTGTAGAGACAAAGTCCTGCTATGTTGCCCAGGCTGGTCTCAAACTGCTGGCCTCAAGAGATCCTTCAGCCTTGGCTTCCTGAAAGTGAGCTGCCACACCTGGCCAGTTTATTTTTAGTAGTATTATATCAGATGCAATAACTATACATAAAGGGCGGTTAGTGTTTGTGCCAGGCAATAAAGTAGATGGCTTATTTAATCCTTATAAATAGCCTCATTTGAGAGGGCTTTAAAGCTGAGGTAATTTAGGCTGAGATATAAATTCAGCTGCCTGAGGTCACATAGCTAGTAAGTAATGCAGCCAGGAATTGAACTCTGGTTTGTATTTGTGTGCCTCCATCCCTGTTCCCGCATCCCCACCCCTGTGTTTTTTTTCTTTTTGAGACGGAGTCTTGCTCTGTCACCCACGCTGGAGGGCAGTGGCAAAATCTTGGTTAACTGCAACCTCCACCTCCTGGGTTCAAGCAATTCTCTGCCTTAGCCTCCCAAGTGGCTGGGATTATAGGCACCTGCCACCACACCTGACGGATTTTTGGTACTTTTAGTAGAGACGTGGTTTCACCATCTTGGCCAGGCTAGTCTTTTTTTCTTTTTTAAATTTATTGCATTTTAGGTTTTGTGGTACATGTGAACAACATGCAAGATTGTTGCATAGGTACACATGTGGCAGTGTGATTTGCTGCCTTCCTCCCCATCACCTATATCTGGCATTTCTCCCCATGCTATCTCTCCGCAACTCCCCACCCCACTGACCCTCCCCTATTTCCCCCCAACAGACCCCAGTGTGTAGTGCTCCCCTCCCTGTGTCCATGTGTTCTCATTGTTCAACACCCGCCTATGAGTGAGAACACGCGGTGTTTGATCTTCTGCTCTTGTGTCAGTTTGCTGAGAATGATGCTTTCCAGGTTCATCGATGTCCCTACAAAGGACACAAACTCATCGTTTTTGATGGCTGCATAATATTCCATGGTGTATATGTGCCACATTTTCCCTGTCCAGTAAATCATTGATGGGCATTTGGGTTGGTTCCAGGTCTTTGCTATTGTAAACAGTGTTGCAGTGAACATTCGTGTACACGTGTCCTTATAATAGAACAATTTATGATCCTTTGGATATATAGCCAGTAATGGGATTGCTGGGTCAAATGGAATTTCTATTTCTA
>NW_016109122.1:4445-6805 GCF_001604975.1 Cebus imitator | reverse complement strand
TGTTTGGGTCATGGAGCAGATCCCTCATGAAAGACTTGGTGCCACGGTAAT
This sequence comes from Cebus imitator, assembly GCF_001604975.1. Lineage (NCBI taxonomy): Eukaryota > Metazoa > Chordata > Mammalia > Primates > Cebidae > Cebus > Cebus imitator. Next base: position 6,754 of record NW_016109122.1, on the reverse strand, counting down.
GAGCGAGTTCTGCTGTTAGTTTTCTAGGGAGCTGATTGTTGAAGAGTCTGGCACCTTCCTCTCTTCTCTTTCCATCCCTGTCTCACCATTCGATGCCTGCTCCCCATTGCCATGAGTGTACACATTCTGCCATGTGCGTATGCTTCCTGAGGCCCTCACCAGATGCAGATGTTGGTACCATCCTTCTTGTACATCCTTCAGAACTGTATGCCAAATAGATCTCTTTTCTTTATAAAATTCCCAGTCTCAAGTATTCCTTTATTGCAACACAAATGGACTAAGACAGTAGGCAATTTGACAGAGGAGTCTGGGGTTCAAGGAAGTGGTTTAAGCTAGAGTTATCAAGATTATAGTTGCATGAAATGTTGTGATATTTCATGTAATCATAGTAGAAATGAGTGTAGTTGGAGAAGAATAAGGTCCCATAGCCAAAGACTCATGATAGGCATTGTGATAAAATAATTCTCCAGACCCACCAAAAGAAAAAGAAAATACCTCTGTGTGTCTGCATCCTACTTTTTATTCATCACTTGTTTATGGGCTTATCTGTACCTTTAGTTCAAATCAGTGGGTTTTAAACTCTAGGAAGAGGGAACAGAGTCTACAGAGTTGTCTCAGTGGGTAACAATGGGGAATGAAGAGGACAAAGGGGAAATTGTGAAAGGCACTTTAGCTCCCACCATTTCTTAAAGTATACAGGATTCTATTTGCTTTAAAATATTAGGAAGCCAAAAATTGTTCATGTAAATAGTAGGTTTCTGGGCTGGGTGTACTGGCTCATGCCTGTAATCCCAGTACTTTGGAAGGCCAAGGCAGGAGGATTATTTGAAGCCAGGAATTCAAGACCAGCCTACACAGCATAGCAAGACTCTGCCTCTATAAAAACCAAATAGCCAGGTGTGGTGACATGCACCTGTAGTCCCAGCTACTCAGGAGGCTGAGGCAGGAGGATCACTTGAGCCCTGGAGGTTGAGGCTGCAGTGAGCCATGACAGCATTGCTACATTCTAGCCTGGGCAATAGAGTAAGACCTGGTCTAAAAAAGAGTATTGTTCTCGGTGTCAGGAAATAGAAACATACTTCAATCATACTTCAATTATGTTATGTAATGGGAAATGTACCCCAAGGATCTATGGCTACAGAAACCCAAGNACCACTGTTCTGACATTACCTTAATTTAGTTACTTGCCAATTACATGCTTCATTATTCCTGTTCATACAGCTACAGACGGATCTGCAGTCTGTTCTCCTCTTTGTAACTTCTGCTTAGGCAGAGTTCTGCTTCCTCAGAACTTTGGCTTCCAGTCATGAATCAGGGTTCTACCTCTATCCCATGAGTCATTCAGCTTTACCCTCCCACCCTTATTAATCACTAATTATATCCCCATTCTCAAATTCAAATTCCCAAAAGAGAATATGATAGACCTTGAATACCTTTCCACACTAGGAATTGCTTATGCTACTGGCGTCTTCCTAGGGTCAATCAGCTAAGTCAAGGGGTCTAGAACTCCATCATCTGCACAGAGTGGATTCTTGAATAATGGCTGTGGATAGGGAAGATTGACCTGAGAAGGATCATAATTTATTAGGCACCAGGGTTGACATCTATAATATAACAAACATAATTTATTCAACATACACCTTCAATGAGAATAAAAATAAAAGTCTGTGTTTTAAATAATTTACCAAAGGACAAGGATTACTCATGGCATGGCATCAGAGAATAGCTATGACAGTAACTACTTGCAAAATGTATTAATTTAGTCCAAATAATACCTGATCTCAGTGACATTCGTGTGTATCGTGCTGAACTATAATTTAAGAAGCAATTTATAAAAATCAGTGCAGTGTATGGGTAACTTCTTAATAAGTTCTGACATATTTTCCACTTCAACTGGAGGAGATTTAAGTACTTCATATTACAGCCATATGGGATCACTAGGTCATATTCAAATAACCAGAGAAATCACACCTGACAAAAAAATAAAATTGATGTACTCTATGAATTTCACAAACATTTCATATTCATTCTCTTAATGAATGGTTGAGGGCAAACAAAAATAAATCAACATTTTAGCCATGGCAAAAATTTAGTTTTTAAAATTTTATTTATTTATTTATTTTTATTTTTATTTTTCTGAGATGGAGTCTCACTCTGTTGCTCAGGCCAGAGTGCAGTGGTGTGATACTGGCTCACCGCAACCTCTGCCTCCAGGGTTCAAGTGATTCTCCTGCCTCAGCCTCCCAAGTAGCTGGGATTACAGGCACGTGCCACCACATCCAGCTAATGTTTGTATTTTTAGTAGAGAC
>NW_016109122.1:0-1465 GCF_001604975.1 Cebus imitator | reverse complement strand
GGATGCTGCAGTTCAGGGTCTAAAGCCATCTGCAGGCAGAATTTCCTCTCACTGAGAGGAGGCCAGTCTTTGTTCTATTCATGCATTCAACAGATTGGATGAGACCCACACATATTATGGACAAGGAAAATGTGGCACATATATACACCATGGAATACTATGCAGTCATAAAAAACGATGAGTTCATGTCCTTTGTAGGGACACAGATGGACCTGGAAACCATCATTCTCAGCAAACTGACACAAGAACAGAAAATCCAACACTGCATGTTCTCACTCATAGGCGGGGTTGAACAATGAGAACACATGGATGCAGGGAGGGGAGCATCACACACTGGGGTCTGTCGGGGGGAAATAGGGGAGGGACAGCAGGGGGTGGGGAGTTGGGGAGAGATAGCATGGGGAGAAATGCCAGATATAGGTGATGGGGAGGAAGGCAGCAAATCACACTGCCACGTGTGTAACTATGCAACAATCTCGCATGTTCTTCACATGTACTCCAAAACCGAAAATGCAATAAAAAAAAAAGAAAAAATAATAAAAACAGAAAGGTTTTAGCACCCAAACAGCAAAGAAACTAAAAATGATTTCTTAAACTTATGCATTTATTATTTACTGCTGCACAACATTACAACAAACTTGGTGCTTGTAACAAGACACTTATTATCTCACAATTTCTGCAGGCCAGGAGTACAGGAATGACTTGGCTGGGCCCTCTGCTGCAGGATCTCACAGGGCTTCAAGACAAGTGTCAACCAGGGCTGCAGTTTCATCTGAAGCTCAAGAGGGAAATGATTCCTTTCTCAGCTTATGTGGTTGTTGGCGATATTTCAGTTTCTTTTGCTACCACAGTGAGGGCCTTAATTCCTTGTTAGTTGTCTGTGAGAGGCTGCTGTCCCCTTGCATGTGGCTTCTCTGCAAGGCAGCTCACAATATGGCATCATGCTTCTTCAAAGCTGGTAAAGCAGAGAATGTGAAAGCCCTAGCAAGATGAGAGGCACAATCTTATGTAAGCACTTGCCTATCATCACATATGTCTTGTCACATTGGCCATATTCTCTTGGTTAGAGGTCATGAGTCCTGATCATCATCAAGAGAAAGGTTTACATAGAGCATGAACACCAGGAGACATGGATCATGGGGCACTATAGAGTCTACCTGCCTTAGATTTTTAAAACTTTCTTCTCTCCAACAATTCAATTACATAAGGGTCATGTTGCCATTTCTTCTTGGCCACCAGGAAGCCCAGAGTCGAAATTTTGATTCAGCTTTAGTGATAGTTATAAGGCCAATTAGTCTGAATATCTGCAGTGAAAATATCCTCCTGATATTGACCTTTCTTATAAACGGATGTTTACTGTACTGTTGTCATTAATGTATACCCTTTTTATCCATTTATTTTAAAATATGTTTCTATAATTTTGTAAATATTCTGTAGCACGAGTTATGGAATAAATAAGTATACC
>NW_016109121.1:4323-5604 GCF_001604975.1 Cebus imitator | reverse complement strand
ACTCTGTCTCAAAAAAAAAAAAAAATAACATTCAAACTCACTAGTAGAGAAATGCAATTTAAAATAACTGAGAGTACACTTAATATACCCATTAGAATTGCAAATACTAGAGAGTTGCATAATATTAATTGTTGGAAAGGGTATGAGGTAATAAGAACTTTCAATAATAATGCTGAGACTGTAAAGAGCTACAGACCTGGGTTTTCTCGTTAGGTTTTAGTTTTTGGGCTTTTTTTTTAGTGTCTTTGTTATCAAGGCTGGACTCAAACTCCTGGGCTCAGGCAGTCCTCCCACCTCAGCCTTCTGAGAAGCTGAGACTACAAGTGTGTGCCATGCCCAGTTTACAGCTACAGACTTTCTGAAAAATAATCTGGTGCTACTTAGTAAAATTGAGTATGCATATACCTTACCACAGAATTCCACTAAGAGGAATGTGTTCCAGAGAAATTCTTGAACTGTCTGACAGGGGACTATGTAAGAGATAACTGCCTAGCATTTTGTGTAGAAGTCAGGAATGGGTAAGTATAACGGATGCCTACCATGGAATCCTATGCTATGCAGCAATTATAAGCAATGAATTAGATTATAAGCAGCAATAAGGATGAATCTTAAAAACTGAATTGATCAAAAAAAGTAAACTAAACCCGCCGGCCACAGTGGCTCATGCCTGTAATCCCAGCACTTTGGGAGGCCAAGGCAGGCAGATTACCTGAGGTTGGGAGTTCAAGACCAGCCTGACCAACATGGAGAAACCCTGTCGCTACCAAAAAAAATACAAAATTAGCCAGGTGTGGTAATCTCAGCTTTTTCTAGAGACAGGATCTCACTACATTGTCTAGGCTGCTCTGGAACTCCTGGCCTCAAGCGATCTTCCCAACTGGGGCATCCAAAGTGCTGTGAAGGACCCCTGTAACCCTAACCTGCACAATGTAGCTAGATCCTGTCTCCACACACACACACACACACACACAAATACAAAAATTAGATGGTGGCAGGTGCCTGTAGTCCCAGCTACTTGAGAGGATGGGATGGGAGGTTCCTTGACTCAGGGGGCTGAGGCTGCAGTGAGCTGAGATCCCACCACTGCACTCCAACCTGGGTGACAGTGAGACCCTGTCTCAAAAATGAATAAATAGTAAAATTAGTAAGAGTGAATGAGCGCTGGGATATGTAAAGGGAGGGGAAGGAGTTAATGAGTAACTCCTAGGTTTCTGGCTTGTGTAATAAGAACCCCTGTGAATGAGGGGGAAATTTTTTTTTTTTTTTTTTTTTTTTTTTTTT
>NW_016109121.1:0-1183 GCF_001604975.1 Cebus imitator | reverse complement strand
TTTTGCCCAGCTGGCACATTTATTGGCATTAAACACAAGACCCTTCCCTTTCCAGCACCAGGAATCCACACCCAAAGGGTGTCCTTCTGCCCCATTTCTGCAAAAACTCTCGGGCCTTAGCAGTAGCCTGAGCTGCCCCCAGGGCTGTGAGCTGCTGAATCTTCTGGCTCATCATTTCCATGACAGCCTGTTTCATGGTGTGCTTCTCCTGGAGAGCTGGTTGGATTTTCTCCGTCTGCTTGGTTAGAAAATCTATCTTCCTCTTGAAGAAGTCCTTGGCATCCTCAGCTGTCTTCTCTACATAGTACCCAGTTCCCACATCGATGAGCACATGCTCCACATCATGCAGCTTCCCAGGGACATACATCCTCGTTGCTCTTGTTCAGCACGTTCAGACAGTCCTTGGCTTCCACATACTTGGTCTGTACCACTTTGTGCTGGGCAATGGACTTGGACAAGAACTCCGCTTCCTGGTCTAGCTGGTTTTTGAGCATTTCTAGCTGCAGCAGATTCAGCTCCGTGATGTTAATCGATTGCGCCATGTTGAGAAGGAGGACTAATGAAAAGCTGCAATACTTCTTTTATAACATGTATATACCTTGGCTTGAGTGTTATCTGTCTATAGTTTGATGATAGCTTCTTGAGGATAGGGGCTTTGTCTTATTCTTTTGGGGCCCCAGTGCTTAGAATAATGTCTTATGTAACGTTCTACAAACATTTGGTGGCCAGGTGTGGTGGCTCACGCCTGTAATTCCAACACTTTGAGAGGTTGAGGCAGTAAGATCACTTGAGCTCAGAAGTTTGAGACCAACCTGGGCAACATAGTGAGACCCCAACTCTATTTTCTCTCTTCTCTTCTCGAGATAGTTTCACTCTAGTCCTCAGGCTAGAGTGCAGTGGTGCAATCTCAGCTTACTGCAACCTCCGCCTTCCAGGTTCAAGCGATTCTCATGTCTCAGCCTCCCCTGAGTACCTGCCACCATGCCTGGCTAATTTTTGGTTTTTGTTGCTTTTTATTTTTCTGAGATGGAGTCTCACTGTCACCCAAGCTAGAGTCCAGTGGCACTATGTCAGCTCACTGCAAACACTGTCTACTGGGTTCAAGCAATTCTCCTGCCTCAGCCTCCAGAGTAGCTTGGATTACGGGTGCCTACCACTCCCAGTTAATTTTTTTTTTTTTTTT
>NW_016109120.1:0-5604 GCF_001604975.1 Cebus imitator | reverse complement strand
AAAGAAAGAAATAGAATCCTAAAAGAGCTGAAAGGAAGTAACTGGCAACCTGGAATTTGATTCCTGGTTAAATATAAATAAATAAATACATATAAACACACACACACACACACACACACAAATTCAAAAGTGAAAGTGATAAAATATATTTTCAAACAGGCAAAAACTGAGGGAATTCATCACCATCAGACTGGTACTAAAATAAATACTAAAGGAGTTACTCAGGTAGGAGGAAAATAATCCCAGAGAGAAACACAGAAATTCAGGAAATAATAAAAAGCAATGGAGAAAGTAAATATGTGAGCAAATATAAATGATTACACAAAACAATATTAATTACATCTTATAATTTTAAAATTGATGTAAAATTAAGGTGAAGGACAGTAATACAAAAGGTGAAGAGGTAAATGGGATAAACTGTTCTAAAGGCCTAGCATTATCAAGAGAATGATAAATTAATCATTTTATCAGACTATAAAAAATTAAGCATGCATGTTGTAATCTCTCTACTACTTAATAATAAAAGAATATATAACAAGTTAATAGCATTAAATGGAATATTTAAAAACATTTGGTTAATAAAAAGATGACAAGAGGAGTGAAAAAGGATAATTAGCAGGTAGAAAATGTAAGAGCCAAATACATTTGTGGTTAGTAATAACATTAAATTTAAATGGGCCAGACACTCCAGAATACTGAGACTGTGAGGATGGATTAAAAAACAAGCAACCAACTGGGCACAGTGTCTCATGCCTGTAATCCCAGCATTCTTGGAGGTCAAAGCAGGAGGATCTCTTGAAGCCAGGAGTTCAAGGCCAGCCTGGGCAACAAAGCCAGCCCCTGCTCCTACAAAAAATTAAAAAATTAGTCAGGCTAGGTGGCATGTGCTTGTACTCCCAGTGAAAAAAAGAGAAAGAGAAAGATCACCAAGCAACCATAAAACAACATGCTGATAATAAGAGGCACACCTAAAATATGAGAACACAAAAATAAAAGCAGGTAGACAAAGATATAACATGTAAAAATGAATCAAAAGAAAGCTGGTGCAATGAAATTAACATCAAATCAAGAAGAAACATTAAAAATAGACACATTTTATAGGGTCGAGAAAGACAAAGCCTGACATATTTCCAGATTAAAGGAGACTAAAGAGTCATGGTAATTAAATGCAATACATAATTCTGAATTGGATCCTGGATTCAGAAAAAAGAAATCACTATAAAGGACATAAAAGTCACTTCCCCAAAAGGATGGATAACAATACTAAATCTGGATGCACCCAGTCACACAGCTTCAAGATATATAAAGCAAAAATCGACAGAAATAAAAGGAAACAGACAAATCCACAATCAGACTTGAACACACCTCTACCAATGGCTGACAGAATAAGCAGACCAAAAAATTCAGTAAGAATATAGAAAATATGATACATATAGGCCACTGCTCTTAACAATGACAGAATACAAATATTTTCAATGTGCTAATGGAAAATTTAACAAAACTGAATATATGCTGGATAAAGTAAGCCTCTACATATTTAAAAGGACTGAAAATATTCAGAGTATGTTTTGACCACAGAATTATGTTAAAATTCAATAAATGTGAAAGTATAAGATAAATCTGTAACTTCTTTTAATGCAGGAAGCACAGAAGCACTTTACAAAAAGGAGACCCTGTCAAAAGGATACAAGAGGGGTCTTCAAGGGACTCCCACTGGCCAAATTTTGGACAATGTAGGCATCAAAGCAAATATAGTAAGAATTTTTTTTTTTTTTTTTAAGAGAGGGGTCCTCATTATGTTGCCCAGGTTGGTCTTGAACCCCTGGCCTCACACAATCCTCCCACATCAGCCTCCCAAAGTGCTGGGATTACAGGTGTTAAGTTACTATGCCCAGCCTATAGTAATAGATTTTAACCCAGTGGATAAAAATGAGAATACATGATTCCACAGTATAATAAATAAGTGAATGAATGAATGAGAGGGAAAGAAATGAAAGGTCTACCTTGGAGTGACAATTAATAAATACAGAAAAAATAATGTAGTTAGAAAGTCAGTATTTTGCAATCATGTAGTCCCAGCACTTTGGGAGGCCAAGGTGGATGAATCACAAGGTCAGGAGTTTGAGACTAGCCTGGCCAACATGGTGAAACTCCATCGCTACTAAAAATACAAAAATTAGCCAGGCGTGGTGGCGGATGCCTGTAATCCCAGTTGCTCGGGAGGCTGAGGCAGAAGACTCACTTGAGCCCAGGAGGCGGAAGTTGCAGTGAGCTGAGATCATGCCACCGCACTCCAGCCTAGGCAACAGTGCAGGACTCCGTCTCAAAAAAAAAAAAAAAAAAAAAAAAAAAACCCACCATGTGGTGACCACAGCTAGAGCCTGGGTCCTCTACATGGAGACTCTGGTACTCTGGTATGGGTCTTTAGGCCATAGTCAGTGAATTCCTGATAGGGAGACTTGGTGAACATGTCTCTTTCCAGAGGCTGGGCGTGAAACAGCTCTAGGTCTTAGAGATGGCATCAAAGATGCCCTTGGCAAAATTGGCCAGGGTGGCAGCATAGCCCCCAAAGTGCAGCAGTGGTGGGTACCCACCATCAGCAGCAGCTTCTTGGGCACAGGGGCCAAGATGATACCAATGCCTCTGGAGGCAGGGATGAGGCCACCAGCACAGAGATGCAGCCTACCAGTCACCTTACAAGGGCAGTGTGAGTGTAAGGCATGCCAATCTTGCTCCCCCGGTAGCCTCCTCACACAGGGAAGGATAAGGAGCTTGACCATGATTATTGCCCATGGATGGTGCTGGCTACCTCCTTGGAGCACTAACAACCAGACCAACATAGCCACTGTAGTCCTCAATGGTGACAAAAGCCTTGAACCTGGTCCTTGATGCACGGAGAGAAAAGGCAGATCTCCAGGAAATTGATCTTCATGTCTTTGACCACATGGGCCAACTTGGTGATGAGGAGCCATCCTTGTCCTTAACTTCCAGGAGCTCTGGACCTCAGCCCTGGTCCTAACCACCACTGTGGCCCCTATCCCTGATGCCACTGTGGAAGAGTCCACTTCCAGGACCCTCCCAACCTAAGGTATCATCAACATTTAATGTTTGGTCAGAGAAGAGGCTGATTTAAATGATAGTAAAAGTGTATGACGGGCTATGACTTACTTTCAACAACTTGGTAGAGAGCTTTAATACATTGTTTACTAGAGTAAGCTGTTCTTTCTTATTTGGCTTTTTTTCCATCTTAAGATATAAATTAATCTAAGGAAGGAATAGAAATTAAGGTAAATTTCTTACAAAAATATATATATACACATATACATATATATTATACACATACTGCATAAAATCTGGCATATTTCAAAGATTATGTTTTCAAGTAAAATAAATTTTGAAATTCTAGTAGCTATTGCTCCAGAGAATATATTTCACATACTCTAGCCCCCATCCCTGATCAGTCTCCCTCTGGCAAAGAAAAACCACTTAGTGAAGAAAAAATAATAAATGATCAAGCAATTTAAATATCAAAACAATGAAAATTTTTAATATTACTTGCAATATAACATAATTAGCACATAAGCACCTTGACTTCAAAACCTATATCTTATTCATCTCACTATCCCCTAGATAATCTAACATCCTCATTAAACATTTATGAATGGAAGAAAATAGCTCCTTTTACTTTACTAATTCCTTACATTTTGCCTTGTAGGAAGAATTCTTCACTATGACTCTAAGACAAAAAAATGATGTGTTTTTATTCAAAACTTATGGATAAACTTGAAATTAAAAACAAAATTTAAAAAGCACTTTATGCGACTCAGTATTTACAAGAGATATTTCTCAATCTTAGCATCTATTCACATATTGAAAACCAAGTATTTTCCAAACACTGAATAATGTGCTCTATATCTGATACAGAATTCAAGAAGCTTATTATACATGCTAAATGACAAGTACTCTGAAGATCTAATACATGACATAGAATATGAGATTAAAAGCATGTTCCATTACCACCAATAACAATCTCTCTATAAGTTGGGCATGGGGGCTCACGCCTGTAATCCCAGCACTTTGGGAGACTGAGGTGGGTGGATCACAAGCTCAAGAGATCAAGACCATCCTGGCCAACATGGTGAAACCCCATCTCTACTAAAAATACAAAAATTAGCTGGGTGTGGTGGTGCACACCTGTAATCCCAACTACTTGGGAGGCTCAGGCAGGAGAATGGCTTGAACCTGGGAGGTGGAGATTGCAGTGAGCCAAGATTGAGCCACTGAACTCCAGCCTGGTGACAGAGCGAGACTGCATCTCAAAAAAAACAGCAACAAACCTCTCTACAGTATACAAAGTCTTTTCAATCCATTAGATCTTAATTCTCACAATCCTGGGAGCAGGTGGAGATACTACACCCATTTTATTAGGGATAAGCAACTACAGAGCAGCAAAGTGACTTGTGAGGTCATGTAGCTAGAAAGTGATAGCTAGACAGTGATTAAACCCTGAATCCTCTGCAGGAACCTTGCAGTGCATTATGCTACCCCTAACCACTAAACCCAATTGACAGGACTGATCAATACCTGTTCTGTAAGTAATATTGAAACATTGCTGTATTTCTTATTGGTTTCAGACCCCAATGAGGCCAGACGCAATAAGAAAAGTAGTAAAGCTGTTTCCCAGATCAAAAACTCCCAGTTATAAGCATCATTCAGGAAAGTTTTATGTCCTTGGAGAACCTATATAAAGGATTAAAAAAAAAAGTTAAGTTTTTCATTTACCTTAAAATCATATAATTACTCTTTTACTCTGTCAATTTAAGAACATTTCCAAATATCCAATATTTTAATACTCAAAGCAGAAGAGCTTTAATACTCATAAAGTATTGCCTATTTATTTGATCATTATATATTTCTCTAAGTTTTCTAAATTTTCTCTTTTAGCAAGTCTAGAAGTAACAAAGGAGGAAAATACCACACATAAAATAAGACAAATGCATTTGCAGGCACTTTAACTAACATTATGTCCACTCACAACTGTATGACAACCATTATTCAAAGTAATAACTTTGCATTATGTCAAATGAGCTCCCTAAAATATGTGACCCATCCAACTGGATGACTAGAAAATCCTAAGGATCAGTTCTTTATTCTGTTTTAGGCTCCAAATAATAGCAGCAGCAACTACCATTTATTGAGTGCCTATTATGTGTCAAATTTTGTGGTAAAAGGTTTTGTTCTTAAATTTTTTTATTTAAAAGTGAAGAAATTTACTCAAAACAAGCACAAGGTAAGATGGAATTTACCGAAAAACATACAGATAATGCTCACAGAAACCTTGTAAAAAAACAGGAAGTCACCCAGCAGCTGCCCTCTCCATCTGGCTTCCCTAGGGCTATTTAGATTTCCATCTTAGCCACCTCCATTGCCTTACAAGACCTTTGTTTTCTGCTTCCCCACTGAGTTTGACTCATATTAGCTTTGGCTTGCCATGGCAGCCTAGCAGCGGACTTCAAAATAAAACGTGGATTTCAGAAAGCAATAGAATCCTAGGCCGGGCGCGGTGGCTCAAGCCTGTAATCCCAGCACTTTGGGAGGCCGAGG
>NW_016109119.1:4497-5606 GCF_001604975.1 Cebus imitator | reverse complement strand
TTGTCGCCCAGGCTAGAGTGCAGTGGTGCGATCTCGGTCTCAGCTCCCTGAAACCTCTGCCTCCTGGGTTCAAGCAATTCTCCTGCCTCAGCCTCCCGAGTAGCTGGGAGTACAGACACGTGCCACCACACCCAGCTAATTTTTGTATTTTTAGTAGAGACTGGGTTTCACCATGTTGGCCAGGCTGGTCTTGAACTCCTGACCTCATAATCCACCTGCCTTGGCTTCCCAAAGTGCTGGGATTACAGGCGTGAGCCACCACGCCTGGCCACTTTTTTTTATTATTAATTTTTTTTTTAAGGGACAGAGAGAGCATTAGATAAAAGAGCTAATAATACATGCTGGGCTTAATATCTAGGTGACGGGTTGATAGGTGCAGCAAACCACCGTGGCACACGCTCACCTACGTAACAATCCTGCACGTCCTGCATGTGTACCCTGGAACTTAAAAAATAAATAAATAAAGAGACACAGTCTTCTATGTTGCCCAGGCTGGATACAGTGGTAGAATCATAGATCTTCGCAGCCTCAAACTCCTGGGCTCAAGTGATCTTCCCGTTTGATCTCAAAGTGCTGGGATTACAGGTGTGAACCACCGTGGCTGGCGGTCTTTTTGTGTTTTTACTATGAAATTTTGATTTAAATTGATAATAGTCATGCAGGCATCCATTCTCTTAACACATGATAACATTTCCAATCAAGCCGAAGTCAGTTCTGGACCGCCTGCCCAGGGCTGGCTCCTTTTCACCCTGTCAGGATGGTTTTGTAATTTTGAGGTTTGAACTTCCAGATCTTTGTGCATCCATTTCTTTCATCTCTGTCTGAATGTGGCTTTTCCTTCCTTCCTTTCTTTCTGTTATACCTTTTAAAATGTGAACTTTTTACAGAAGTATGAGCAGGGTACAGAAGATACATATTCACCACTCGAACATACCAGCACGAGCAGCACTTGGATCAAGAAACAGAACATTTTTTTTTCTTTTTTTGAGTCAGGGCCTCATTCTGCTGCCACAGACTGGAGTGCAGTGGTGAGATCTCAGCACGGCAACCTCTGCCTCCTAGGCTCAATCAATTCTCCTGCCTCAGCCTCCTGAGTAGCTGGGATTTGC
>NW_016109119.1:0-1583 GCF_001604975.1 Cebus imitator | reverse complement strand
GTGTGTGTGTGTGTGTGTGTGTGTGTGTGTGCAGAGAGAGAGAGTCAAAGAGAGAGCGTGTAAGTGTGAGAAAGAGAAGGATGTTTCATTTAACCACAGAGATCAAGGAAGGCCTGGCTGAGGGAAGGTGCTCTTGGGCAGGGGGAGCCTTGGGGTCTCTGGGGAAAGAGGGAATGAATGACGAGCTCACAGGCCCTGAGATGGGATCATACTGTCTATGTTCAAGGGACCTCAGTAGGGGAGGGGCTGTTGTGAGTGATGGCAAGAGAAGTTGGAAGGGAGCTGGGAGTGGTATATGTACGTAGCAGTAGAGGGTGGGGTTCTGAGCGGGGCAGGGATATGACCTGACTTCTTCCTCCTGGGGTTACTGGAAAGTACACAGCCTGTGGTCTGGTACACAGTAGGCACTCAATAAATAGCAGAGAGTATGTGTGGGTTTTGGATGAGTGACCTGCTAAGCTCTTTTTTTTTTTCTTGAGACGGAGTTTCGCTCTTGTTACCCAGGCTGGAGTGCAATGGCGCAATCTCGGCTCACCGCAACCTCCGCCTCCCGGGTTCAAGTAATTCTCCTGCCTCAGCCTCCTGAGTAGCTGGGATTACAGGCACCCACCACCAAACCCAGCTAATTTTTGTATTTTTAGTAGAGACAGGGTTTCATTGTGTTGGCCAGCTGGTCTCGAACTCCTGACTTCATGATCCGTCTGCTTTCACCATGATGCTCTTGAGAGCCGTCCACATGGTGCATTTCCTGGTTTTCTCCTTTGGAAGGTGGCAAAATCTTTCCACTTGATGAGCACGTCTCCTGTGACTTCACCTCTGCCTCGTATTTCCAGTCTATCTCTCTCCTTGACTCTGAGTCCTTTCTGTAAGTGGGGACTCCATGATGTCCACACACTTGGTGCCTGGTAAATAAACGACTGGTAAATGGACTAACGGAAGCAAAAGAGAAGAAAAATAAAAAAAACCTCCTCCTCCCCCAAACCCCAGTTTGGTTAACTGGGGGGTTCCATTGAGGAGACTTCTGGTCATTTGGAGATTGCTTGTGAAACCTGTAAAAGCATGGACAATCAACCATAAGGTAGCAACCCGCACTGAGCCCAGCACTTTCCGGAGAATAATCACACTGTGATGTTACACGAATGTTGGGAGGATCTACCTGGCCAGTGGGATCGGCTACCTCTCAGGCCTCAGATATTTTCCTGAGGGATACAGCAGAAAATAAGGCAGCCCCAAGCCCCATCTCCATGGCGGGTCCATTATTGGGGTGGGGGATACAGATGGTCCAATGATGAGTGCTAGGGAGGAAAATAAAGATGGGGAGGGAGAGCCGGGCACTGTGGCTCATGCCTGTAATCCCAGAACTTTGGGAGGCCAAGGTGGGTGGATCACCTGAGGTCAGGAGTTGAAGACCAGCCCAGCCAACATGGTGAAACCTCGTCTCTACTAAAAATACAAAAATTAGCTGGGCGTGGTGGTGGGCACCTATAATCTCAGCTACTTGGGAGACTGAGGCAGGAGAATCATTTGAACCCTGGAGGTGGAGGTGGTGGTGAGCCGAGATCTCGCCATTGTACTCCAGACTG
>NW_016109118.1:4660-5608 GCF_001604975.1 Cebus imitator | reverse complement strand
AAAAAAAAAAAAAAAAAAAAAAAAAAAAAAAAAAAAAAAAAAAAAAAAAAAAAAAAAAAAAAAAAGGAACAAATAAAATTGGTATAATATACTAAAGACATTCTAGGGTCTTTAAAAATCTAGATTAAAAACAGAAAAACATTCAAGAATATTAGATTTTTAGCACTTTGGGAGGCTGAGGCAGGGGGAATCACCTGAGGTCAGGAGTTCAAGACTAGCCTGGCCGACATGGTGAAACCCCATCTCTACTAAACATACAGAATTAGCCCGCGTGGTGATATGCGCTTGTGATCCTAGCTACTCGGGAGGCTGAAGCATTAGAATCACTTGATCCTGGAAGGCAGAGGTTGCAGTGAGCCAAGACTGTGCACTGTACTCCAGCCTGGGTGAGAGAGAGACTCTGTTTCAAAAAACAAAAAATGAACAACAAAAAAACACACACAAAGTATTTAACTGGATGTGGTGGCATGCACCTGTAGTACTAGCTACTGAGGAAGCTGGAGGGTTACTTGAGCCCAGGAATTCAAATTTATAATGAGCTATGACCATGCCACTGCTCTGCAGCCTGGGTAACAGTAAAACTTCGCATCTAAAAAAACAAATAACAAAAGAAAACAAAATAGACATCGCCACCACTTCCAATATTAAGTCAATTCTGATATACATAAAGTGATTTAAAGCACAGGCTTTGACCGGGCACAGTGGCTCACACCTGTATTCCCAGCACTTTGGGAGGCTGAGGCAGGTGGATAACCTGAGGTCAGGAGTCCAGAATGGCTTAACCAACATGGAGAAACCCTGTCTCTACTAAAAATACAAAATTAGCCAGGCATGGTGGCGCATGCTTGTAATTTCAGCTACTTGGAAGGCTGAGGCAGGAGAATCACTTGAACCCAGGAGGAGGGGGTTGTGGTGAGCTGAGATCTCACCACTGCGCTCCAGCCTGGG
>NW_016109118.1:0-1377 GCF_001604975.1 Cebus imitator | reverse complement strand
AAAAAAAAAAAAAAAAAAAAAAAAGAAACTACTACTTACACCCTAAAAAATTATTAACAACCTTGGTATTTGCGGTAGAGGTGAAAATGTACATTTTAGAAACGGAAAAATATACAGTATATATATTTTTTGAGATAGAGTCTCGCTCTGTCTCCCAGGCTGGAGTGCAGTTGCCTGCCTTGGCCTCCCAAAGTGCTGGGATTACTGTCTACTGAAAATACAAACAAAAATAATAATCTAGCTAATCATGCTTTCAAAGACCTCGACAGCTTTCCACAATCCCACTTCCAAAAAGCAATACGTAAATAACTCTAAGATGTCAGGATACTAAAGGATCTGATTAAAGTTTTTGGGAGAGGAGGAAAGAGAGATTAGAAAAGCTGCTTTTTCAAACTGCCCAAATCTCTGGTTAATAAAATGCTAAATAATTATTCATTTTCATACCTCTGTCCTTATTTCTGTCTACATCGTCCCCAAATTGTTATTTAAGACAGGGTCTCACTCCCATCAGCCAGGCTGGAATACAGTGGTGCAATCACAGCTCACTGTACCTCAACTTACCAAGCTCAGGTGACTCTCCACCTCAGCCTTCCCAGTCGCTGGGACTACAGGTGCGCACCACCATGCCTGGCTAAATTTTTTTTATTTTTAGTAGAGATGAGGTTTTGGCATGTTGCTCAGGCTGGTCTTAAACTCCTGGGCCCAATCGATCCACCAGCTTCGGTCTCCTGCCTCGGCCTCAAAAAGAGCCATGGTGCCCAGCCCCCAAATTATAAATGAGAGAAAAATTGCGTTTTTTTTTTTTTTTTTTTTTTTTCACTTTAGAGAAAGAACACTATTACTTTATAAAAAATGTACTCAGCTCAAGTAAATACCATTACCATGATGAATTCCACTGCAAAAAGCATTCCGGTCAAGTGCAGTGGCTTACGCCTATAATCCCAACACATAGAAAGGTATACATTTAAAAGAAAACAAGTAAGATTTCCATTATCACTTCCTCCAGGTTTCCTCGGAATACCACACAAGTTTTCCATTTTTTTCACTTTAGAGAAAGAACACTATTACTTTATAAAAAATGTACTATATCAGCTCAAGTAAATACCATTACCATGATGAATTCCACTGCAAAAAGCATTCCGGTCAAGTGCAGTGGCTTACGCCTATAATCCCAACACTTTGGGAGGCTGAGGCAGATCACTGAGTCAGGAGTTCAAGACAAACATGGTGAAACCCCATCTTTACTAAAAAATACAAAAAATTAGCCAGGCATCATGGTGTGTGCCTGTAGTCCCAGCTCCTTGGGAGGCTGAGGCACAAAAATCGTTTGAACCCAGGGAGTGGAGGTTGGAGTGAGCCAAGATTTTGCCACTGCTC
>NW_016109117.1:4305-5624 GCF_001604975.1 Cebus imitator | reverse complement strand
AATTCTCCTGCCTCAGCCTCCCGAGTAGCTGGGACTACAGGCATGCACCATCATGCCCAGCTAATTTTTGTATTTTTAGTAGAGACGGGGTTTCACCTTGTTGACCAGGATGGTCTCGATCTCTTGACCTCGTGATCCACCCGCCTCGGCCTCCCAAAGTGCTGGGATTACAGGCTTGAGCCACCGCGCCCGGCAACACAGGTAATTTTCAAAAGCAAAAGTAGTCTGGGTACTGTGCCTCACGCCTGTAATCCAAATACTTTGGGAGGCTCGAACTCCAGAGGATCGTTTCAGCCCAGATATTCAAGGCTGAAATGATGAGCTATAATCGTGCCTTACCCTAGCATCGAAAACAAACAAAAAGATGTGAAAATAACAACATATACAAATTCCAACTTCAATAGGCCAAGCTAAAGACAACAGAGACATAAGAACACCCTGCTGTCCAGAGACCACTGAGCAGGAGAAATGGAGTGATGCTTCCTAAGAGGCTGGAGTACCTCTTGCCCTCAGTCAGCATCCAGACCTGAGTCATGATGTGGAGGAAGAACCACCTACAAGATGGACACGAGCCACAAGCTGCGCTGTGAACCCCAGCACTCTCTGTGCGCTGATGCCACAAGCTGCACTGTGAACCAAGGCACTACGCACTGATGCCACTGGCCTGTGGGTCTCTGCAGGAACCCCCCCCAGCCCCCAAATTGGGCTGCTAAATTCTTCCATTTGCCCCAGGGTATTATAGAAAATTATTTGTAAGAATAACAAAAATAAAAAGACCTCATGGCAATAAAAAGACAGCTGATGGGCTGGGCATGGTGGCTCACGCCTGTAATCCCAGCACTTTGGGAGGCTGAGGCAGGTGGATCACAAGGTCAGGAGCTTGAGACCAAGCCTGACCAACATGGAGAAAACTTGTCTCTACTAAAACTAAAAAGATTAGGCACGGTGGTGCCTGTAATCCCAGCTACTCGGGAGGCTGAGGCAGGAGAATTGCTTGAACCTGTGAGATGGAGGTCGCAGTGAGCAGAAGATCGCGCCACTGCACTCCAGCCTGGGTGACAGAGCCAGACTCCGTCTCCAAAAAACAAAAACAAAGACAAAAACAAAAACCTTCATACTAATTTGTTAAGTTCAAAGCATATAGTCTACTAAAAAAAATAAAAATATAGGCCGGGCGCGGTGGCTCAAGCCTGTAATCCCAGCACTTTGGGAGGCCAAGGTGGGTGGATCACGAGGTCAAGAAATCGAGACCATCCTGGTCAACATGGTGAAACCCCGTCTCTACTAAAAATACAAAAAAATTAGCTGGGCATGGTGGC
>NW_016109117.1:0-1270 GCF_001604975.1 Cebus imitator | reverse complement strand
TTTAAAGAGACGGGGTTTCACAATATTGGTCAGGCTGGTCTCGAACTCCTGACCTCAGGTGATCCACCTGCCTCGGCCTCCCAAAGTGCTGGGATTACAAGCGTGAGCCACCACACCAGCCCGAGAGACGATGATTTTTAAAGGAAAATTGAAGAGGAAGACAATGGTTTGGAAATAACGTTGCTACAAAGATCACTAACAGGCAGTTGCTGGGCAGATGTCCTTGCCGAAGTATCTTTTGTGTAAGGTTGCCTTACTGCAAGGTTGTGGTTTGTGCAGAATCTCGTGATAGTTTTTATTATTTATTCATGAGGACTCTCCCTTCATGGCCTTTTCCAAGCTGTATTTGTCAGAGTATTTGAAATAAGTGAGTCCACTTTTATTTGGACAACTGGGGTGTTTTCCCCTTTTGATTGAGCTCTTTCTCTCAAAAAGAGCTCAAATGCATCACTGGTCAATCATCCTGTAGTTAGGTTTCGAAAGTCCCGTGCTGGGATGAACTTGTGCCAGGTAGTTGGCCTGGTCCCACGCTGGAGAGAGAGGCTGCTGGCAGTCATTGGCAAAAACCTTTTTACCATATTTGAGCAGCAAAGGAGGTTCGAGACTGTGGCTGTCAGGCTAAGTCTACCGGAGTCCACTATTAACTTCAATTTTTGTCACTTCCGTAGTCTTTCACCTCAAAGTGCTGTGTCACCATTATTCTGTTAGAAATTGTAGTTATGCAAAATATTACAATGAACAAGTTTAAAGGGGAAAATATTAGGAATATGTTATCCCAGTTTGCATATTGGTTTTGACCCATGAACCTAGGCTTAAAGGAAAGCAAAATAATGATGATGATGATGAGAAAACAAACAAAGGTAAAAGGCAGGGCCGGGTAGCTCATGCCTGGAATCTTAGCACTTTCAGAGGCTGAGGTGGGCAGATCACGTAAGGTCAGGAGTTCAAGACCAGCCTGGCTAACATGGTGAAAGCCCGTTCCTACTAAAAATACAAAAAATTAACTGGACATGGTGGCGGGTGCCTATAGTCCCAGCTACTTGGGAGGCTGAGGCAGGAGAATCACTTGAACCCAGGAGGGGGAGGATGCAGTGAGCCAAGATTGCACCACTGTACTCCAGCCTGGGAAACAAGAGTGAAACTTGGTCTCAAAAATAAATAAATAGGGCCGGGCGCGGTGGCTCAAGCCTGTAATCCCAGCACTTTGGGAGGCCGAGGCGGGTGGATCACGAGGTCAAGAGATCGAGACCATCCCGGTCAACATGGTGAA
>NW_016109116.1:3946-5625 GCF_001604975.1 Cebus imitator | reverse complement strand
AAGAACATGGAGGGGACATAGTGGGGTTTGGGGCCAGTCTGAAATGGGTACATTACTGCCTCTTACTTTGCAGTGGCCAGAGCCCGGTCACCTTTTACTGGAGGGGGGCTGAGCTGTGCCTTAGCTGTGCATCCTGGAAGGAGAGAAGGTGATGGGTGCTAATCAGCCTAATGGTCTGTCACATCTCCTACATCTGGGCCAGGCACTGGACTGGATGGACATGGAAGGCATTCTCTGCCCTCAAGGGGCTCAGCACAGTGAGAGAGGCAGTGAATATTCGGGAGTTGGTAGATGGGCTTAATTTCCTATTGGCAGAAATCCAAGTCCTCCTGAGAGCCCCCAAGATTTGAGAGGCAGAGGCTCTCCCCTGTGCTTCCTTACTGCTATCCACAGCTCTGAGCCTTTGGGCCAGTATTGGTTCTGCTCTTCTGTGAGGCCTCAGCCACTGGGCACACCCCTTGCCTAGACCCACCTACCTCCTCTTACCCTTGTCTTCCACCTACCTATCACTGATGCTTAGTTTCCTGTCTCTTACCAGGTCTTTGCTTGTCACATACTCTGTAACTTCTGTCAAAGATGAAAAGCTCCATGAGGCAGGGATTTCTGTTTTATTCACTGCTATATTTCAAATGCCCAGAACAGTCCTTTGCACATGTGCACTCACCATATGTTTTTTGGCTCTCACTTTCCCGGACCTGGAGTGCCGCTTGTCCCTCTGCATGGAGAGGAAGCAGAGGCCAGGTTGTTCTTGGCCTTGTGTGCCCTGGTGAGGAGTTTGAATTTTATCCTAAGAACATTGGGATGCTGTGTTCTTAGGATAGGATTTTTTTGAGCATTATAGTGTCATAGGTGATTTGTAGGTTAAGATCCTCCCTCTTGACCAGGCATGGTGTCTCACGCCTGTAATCCCAGCACTTTGGGAGGCTGAGGTGGGCAGGTCATCAGAGGTCAGGAGTTCGAGGCCAGCCTGACCAACATGGAGAAACCTCGTCTCTACTAAAAATATAAAATTAGCCAGGCATAGTGTCAGGTGCTTGTAGTCTCAGTTATTCGGTAGGCTAAGGCAGGAAAATAGTTTGAACCCGGGAGGGGGAGGAGGTTGTGGTGAGCCAAGATTGCACCATTGCATTCCATCCTGGGTGATAAGAGCAAAACTCCATCTCAAAAAAAAAAAAAAAAAAATCCTCCCTCTTGCTCGTATGTATGGAAAGGGGCTGTGACTGGGCAAGAGAAAGCAGGGGAGCTGTTAGGGTGTGACTGGAGCCATGACACTTTTCTAGGTGGGAACAGGCAGATGACTGTCACTAGTTGAGTTGCTCAGCCTCACATATGGTCCCTTCTTAATCTATTGAGTTAAAAGCTTTCAGGGTCTCTTCGTTGCCTGCAGGATTAAGTCCAGACCCCTTTGCAGGGAGCAGAAGCCTCCCCAAGTGGGAGTCTACCCGTTGTGCCAACCTCATAACTGCCCTGCTCCCTCCTGACCATTGAAGGCACTTTCACTACACTGCTCTCTGCATCTGGAATACCTGGCACACACTGCTTTTGCCTTTTAAACTCATTTCAGACACACTCTCTGTGAAGTCTGTACTGATGCCCTCATCCCCTGAGGCACTTTGCATATTCCTCTCCTCAAGTGTATCACCCAAGTTTACCACAGTTATTTCTCTCTCTTTCTTTCT
>NW_016109116.1:0-1471 GCF_001604975.1 Cebus imitator | reverse complement strand
GACCAGGATGGTCTCGATCTCTTGACCTCGTGATCCACCCGCCTCGGCCTCCCAAAGTGCTGGGATTACAGGCTTGAGCCACCGCGCCCGGCCAGCTCCTTCTTAATGGAATCTTTAGAACTGGAATTGACCTTGTAAGCAGTGTCACATAGCTGCAGCCTAATGTAATTTTAACGATGCCAGAACTGAAGTTAAGAAAAATAACTGTCCTAGAGTAACAGCAAGAAAAGAAGACCCCCAGCCCCAGCTAGCTTTAACAGAGAAGGAAGAAGGGATTGTAAGAGAGAAAGGAATTAAAAGAGAAAGGATTTAAATCATTGTTATAAGTGACTTGTCTCTTGCCAGGGACTTAGACAACACTGGGAGGCTTGTCAGGGTAGGTGGGTTTCAGTGTTTCTCTTGGAGAATTGCCCTCCAACTTGGAAAGCCAAGCATGGTAGTTCTCAGAATATATCTCTGACAGAGGCCGGGTGTGGTGGCTCACACTTGTAATCCAAGCACTTTGGAGGCCAAGGCGGGCAGATCACCTGAGGTCGGGAGTTCAAGACCAGTCTGACCAACATGGTGAAACCCTGTCTTTAAAAAAAAAAAAAAAAAAAAAAAAAAAAAAAAATGATAAAAAAAAAAAAAAAAAAAAAAAAAAAAAGAATATGTCTCTGACAATAAAGCACACCATTGTTTTTTCTGTGATACAAATATAATTTGTATTAATTTATTAATTTAATATATGATTATATAATATGTTTGCAAGTATATTAAATTTATGTAAATGTTTAACATATTTGCTTTTTTGTTTGTTTGTTTTTTGAGATGGAGTCTTGCTCTGTCACTCAGGCTGAAGCACAGTGGTGCAGTCTCAGCTCACTGCAACCTCTTCCTCCTGGGTTCAAG
This sequence comes from Cebus imitator, assembly GCF_001604975.1. NCBI lineage: Eukaryota > Metazoa > Chordata > Mammalia > Primates > Cebidae > Cebus > Cebus imitator. Next base: position 580 of record NW_016109116.1, on the reverse strand, counting down.
CAATTCTCCTGCCTCAGCCTCCTGAGTGGCTGGGATTTTATAGGCCTGTGCCACCATGCCCAGCTAATTTTTCTCTTTTTAGTAAAGATGGGGTTTCACTATGTTGGCCAGACTGGTCTTGAACTCCTGACCTCAGATGATCCACTCACCTTGGCCTCCCAAAGTGCTAGGATTGTAGGTGTGAGTCACTGCACCCGGCCTGCATATTTTTACTATATAAATATTTACATATTAAGTTTATATACATATCCACACTATTCACACTATGCCAGGCCATGCCTGACTATTCAGCAATACAACTAAAGTCAGTACTATCTTTTACACCTTCATGACTTTGTGAACTCACTGCCCTCTATGAAAAGACTTGCTGCAAGAAACTTTATTTAGGGAAGTTTGCTCAAAGTCTGAGAAGCACATCTCATCCTCTAAAGTCTATCCTTTTGCCAGACCAACAAAAAGCTTGCTGTCGCTTGCATTTTAAAAACTTAATTCTTAATTATCAACTGACAGTCATTAACTCTTTACTGAATGCCTCCCATGATATTCATGCTAATTCTTCTTCTTTTTTTTTTTTTTTTTT
>NW_016109115.1:3488-5626 GCF_001604975.1 Cebus imitator | reverse complement strand
TAGATCGCACCACTGCAATCAAGCCTGGGTAACAAGAACGAAATTGTTTCAAAAAAAAAAAAATTATCTTATGCTTCAAAAAGGATTCCAAGTGACAAAGATAAAGAACTTCAGCTTTAGTTAAATAGCAGTGCTCCAAAAGTGAAACCCAAATATGTTGAAAATGAGTTAACAATAAAGAGAACGTGTTCTTTCTCTGACATCCTTCTGCTCCTTTCAAAGAGAAAGAATAGGGACTAGGTGACTAAAACCACAAAGTAAAGACTGAAAGGTAAAAAGTGAAAATTGAGGTTTGCAGTCATTCAAAATAGTCCTGATTTTAAGCAGGGCTTCACACCCGCCACTGCCAAGGTCTTTGGCAATATTGAAGGGAAAGCAAAAGTTGTCTTTTTGGCCACCCACCATCTCTCCCTATCTCTGCTCTTTAGGCAGCAACAATAAACATAGATATCTTCTCGCTGTCTTAAATCTCATACCATATAATCCACTCTTCACTCATTTCTACGGGGGGGGGGGGGGAGTGCCACAAATAACTAAGTATTGATGAAATAACATTTTTTTTTTTGAGACAGAGTCTCGTTCTGTCTCCCAGGCTGGAATACAGTGGCACGATCTCAGCTCACTGCAACCTCCACCTACCAGGTTCAAATGATTCTTGTGCCTCAGTCTTCTGAGTAGCTAGGACTACAGGCACATGCCAACATGCCTGACTAATTTTTTGTATTTTTAGTAGAGATGGGGTTTTACCGTGTTAGCCAGGATGGTCTCAATCTCCTGACCTCGTGATCTGCCTGCCTCAGCCTCCCAAAATGCTGGGATTATAGGTGTGGGCCACCGTGCCCTGCCTGATGAAATAACATTTTAAAGTAATCCTCAAGTATTAAGAGGGCTCAACCTGCTCAAGATTTAATCATTGAGGTTGGGAGTTCAAGACTAGCTAAAATGTATGGTATTTTCTGAGCAACTACTATGTCTCTAGCACTGTGCTAAAGGCTTGAGGGCAGTGTTTTTAAAATCCATTAGAAGGTCATGATCAGCATTAAAAAAAAATAGCAAACATCAGACTATGTCACACAAAGTAAGGTTAGGTACTTCTTCATAAAATTGTTTCTGTTATGTACATGTGTGTAAGATGTAACACTGGATGAAAATGTAAAACCTATTTCTTAACATAGATAACAATTTTTGAAAACTGTCAAAGTCTCACACTACAGGAATTAACTCCAAGTATGGTTCAATGACCAGTGCTGATTAAGGAACTGTTATCAGTTTGTGATAAAATAAGTTTGTGACAGAATGTAAATCAATTAAGCACACTGACCTTTTTACAGTAGCAAGACTTTCTCCATGAAAAAAGCAGTGCACTGACTGGGCATGGTGCCTCACAACTGTAATTCCAGCCCTCTGGGAGGCCAAGATGGGAGGACTGCTTGAGCCCACGAGTTCAAAAACAGATATTTATGTTGAGTATTGTTGCTGCTTGAAGGACAGAGATAGAAAAGATAGAAAAAGATAGTGGGTGACCCACAAAGAGGGCAACAAGTGAGACAAAAAAATTTACAAAAAATTAAAAAATTAGCTGGGCGTAGTAGCGCACACCTGAGGTCCCAGCTACAAAAAGAAACTTAAGTTCCACCTGTTCCATCCTTTATGGTCCCAGTTCTTGGGAGTTTGTTTCTTCATGTGAATCCTACAGTGTTTGTGATCTATATCATTCCTTCAATATAGTAAGTGACCAATAGACAATTACTACAAGACTTTAAAATCTTCATTCACATGCAGAGCTCATGATGATGTGATGAGACAGAGAGAAACTGGCCTTGAGGATAGAATTTAGCTAAGAACAGGGTAAGAGGGAAGGGTGTGGTGGCTCAAGCCTGTAATCCCAACACCTTGGGAGGCTGAGGCCGGCGGATCACCTGAGGTCAGGAGGTCAAGACCTGCCTGGCCAACATGGTGAAACCACATCTCTAACAAAAATACAAAAATTAACTGGGCGTGGTATCAAGTATGTGTAATTCCAGCTACTTAGGAGGCTAAGACAGGAGAATCACTTGAACCTGGGAGGCAGAGGTTGCAGTAAGCCAAGATCTTGCTACTGCACTCCAGCCTGAGGAACAATAGTCAAATTCCATATC
>NW_016109115.1:0-1368 GCF_001604975.1 Cebus imitator | reverse complement strand
TGAAGTCTCACTCTGTCATCCTGGCTGGAGTGCAGTGGCGCGATCTCGGCTCACCACAACTTCTGCCTCCTGGGTTCAAGCGATTCTCTTGCCTTAAGCCTCCTGAGTAGCTCAACTAGCCCTAGTTCTAAAGAGTGACTGCCTAAACCGGCTTCAATTAGGTAAACAATAGATACCTACTATACACAAGGTGCAGTATTGTGATACAGGGGATACTAAAAAAACACACCTCTTAATAAAGTTTCTGCCTCTTAAAATGAAAGATAAATAAATAATGGTAACAAAGTTATTGGAAACGGACGTTGGGTGCCACAAAGAAAAATTAGCACTCAGACAAAGGATCTCTAAACAAATCAACTTTTACTTCCTGGACTGCAGGAAGGGTACTCTCACTAGTCATCTTGCCAAGAGTACAGTGAATAAAAGAAAAGCAAACATATTTATCCCTTACACATTTGGGGTTGTCCTTACTGCATCATGGACAACTGTGTCTGCTGTGTCTGATCCTCGATGCCTGGAGCCAGGCCTTACAATTTAAACTAAAACCCGACTGGCTAAGAACTTAAAGCTTTTCTAAACAGGTAAAAGCAATGGCAAGCTGTGATACGCCTGTGAGCACGTCCAGCACAGATATCTCGGTTAAAGTACAAGGACGTAGAACGTACCACATGCCTATTAGCATGGCATGTCTAACATCTACATATGATAGGGCTTAACAAAGAGTTATTAGCACACTTACGATTTATTCTTTAACAACAAAGGAAACTTTAAAGAGAAACTTTTTACTTCCCATAAATTAAAGTATGGCTTAGTGCTGTGATACAGCCACTAGCAAACCAGGCTAATAATGTCCGTTCATTTTATTAAGGACCATTCCCAGAAACTAACAAAAAGGTAACTGTTTTCCAGAGTAGATGTCTATCTACATTTGTAACTGTAATCCGTTGCTTATATCTTCTACCTCATTAATTTTTTAACAGATGCAAAATCGTTAAGTAGGGAGCCAGATCATACTTAACATGTACCAAAAACATAGTTCTCAATCCTAGCTGTATGTTTGAATCAGTTACCTAGATTTGGGGGAATCTAGTGTTTTAAAAAAAAAAAAAAAGGAAGAATCCGTTACCTAGAGAACTTTAAAAAAATATTGATGCTCAGATCTCACTCCTAAACAATTAAATCAGAATCTCTAGGGATGGGACAAACATACAGGTATTTATTTATTTTTTATTTATTTATTTTTTTTTTTTGAGACGGAGTTTTGCTCTTGTTACCCAGGCTGGAGTGCAATGGCACGATCTCGGCTCACCGCAACCTCCGCCTCCTGGGTTCAGGCAATTCTCCTGCCTCAGCCTCCTGAGTAGCTGG
>NW_016109114.1:3660-7128 GCF_001604975.1 Cebus imitator | reverse complement strand
TTTTTAGAAGAGACAGGGTTTCACTATGTTGGTCAGGTCAAAACTCCTGACATCGTGATCCACCCGCCTCGACCTCCCAGAGTGTGCTGGGATTACAGGCGTGAGCTACCACACCTGGCCTTAATTTCCTTTTTAGATTATACAAGATTGGCAAAATGTTGATATTTATTAAATCTGGATGATGAAAACATGAGGCTTCATTATACCATTTTCTCTATTTTGTGTATATGTGAACATTTTCATAATAAAAAGCTTTTATAACTACCGAAGTGTTCTGTGAGTTACCAGGAGTGAAAGGAAAAAAAGAAAAATGACTTAAGGCCAAGTACAGTAGTTTACACCTGTAAACCCAATACTTTGGGGGCTCAGGTGGGGGGATCACTTGAGCCCAGGAATTCAGCCTGGGAAACATAGCGAGACCCCTGTCTGTACAAATAATCAAAAAATTAGTCGGGCATAGTGGCACCTGCCTGTGGTCCCAACTACACAAGAGGCGCAGGCAGGAGGATCACTTGAGCCTGGGAGGTCAAGTCTGCAGTGAGCCTTAATTGCACCATTGCACTCCAGCCTGGGTGACAGGATGTGACCCTATCTCAAAAACAAACAAACACATAAACCTACCTAAAACCATAACACGGCATCTGACATATAGTAAGGGATCATCGAGCCATCATCATCATCACTGTCACTGCCGTCATCATCATCAAACAAGACAGTTTTGGGGCTTTGTGTCTCCTCCATCCTCAACTTCTTCTCCAGACATGTCATCCTATTATTGTTGAAGCATATTTAAGTCTCCCTCCGTCCTTCTCTTTCACTTCTCAACTCAGCCATTTTTGACTCTCTGGATGTGTTGCCTCTGATCAATCTGTCTTTGGCTTCTGGGCCAACATCACTCCTGGCTTTCCTACAACCTCTCTGGCCCCACTCTTTTTTTTTTTTTTTTTTTTTTTTTTGAGATGAACTCTCACTCTGCCACCCAGGCTGCAGTTCAGTGGTGAGATCTCAGCTTCCTGCAACCTCTGCCTTCTGGGTTCAAGTGATTCTCCTGCCTCAGACTCCCCAGTACCCGGGATTACAGGCACGTGTCACCACGCCTAGCTAATTTTTGTATTTTTGGTAGAGATGGGGTTTTACCATGTTGGCCAGGCTGGTCTCAAACTCTGACGTCGTGATCTGCCCACCTCGGCCTTCCAGAGTGCCAGGATTACAGGCCTGAGCCACCGCGCCTGGCCCTCCTTCTGTCTTTCTTGTGGACAGTTTTCACTGCCTGTTCCATATACTTTGGTGCTTCCCAGGTTCTAGCTCAGGTCTGTTTCTCTCTCAGTCTATGCATTGTCACTGGATGATCTCTTCCAGACAGTCCATGTTTTGTTACCATCCAAATACTGCTGCCTCCAAAATTCACAATCCCAATCTCACTTTCTCTCATAAATTTCAGCCACATATCTCCAGCCACTGGCTAGACACTTAAAACTCAACAACAGGGCCGGGTGCGGTGNTTTTCGAGACAGGGTATCACTTTGTCACCCAGGCTGGAGTGCAGTGGTGCCATCTCAACTCACTACAGCCTTGACCTCCCCGGTTCAAGCAATCTTCCTGCCTCAGCCTCCCACGTAACAGGAACTACAGGCACACAACACCACACCTGGCTCACTTTTGTATTTTTGATACAGACAGGGTTCGCCAGGTTGCCCAAGTTGGTCTTGAACTCCTGAGCTCCAGTGATCCACCTGCCTCAGCCTCCCAACGTGCTAGGATTACAGGAATGAGCCCCCATGCCCAGCCTTCTATTTCTGATATTAGTAATGTATATTTTCTCTCTTTTTTTCTTTAGCTAGCAAGAAGTTTATCAATTGCATTAATTTTGCCAAAGAACTAACTTTCGCTTTCATTGATTTTGCTCTATTGTTTTCTTGTTTTCAGTTTTATTGTTTTTTGTTCTAATTTTTATTTTTATTTTATTGTTTTTTTGAGATGCGGCCTCACCGTTGCCTGGGCCGGAACGCAATGGTGTGATCATAGCTTACTGCAGCCTTGAAGTCATGGTCTCAGGTGATCCTCTCATTTCAGCCTCCTGAGCCTCTGGGCTTACCAGGAATGAGTCACAGCACCCGGCTCTGTTTTCTGCTCTAATTTTTATTATTTCTTTTCTTCTGATTGTTTTAGGCTTATATTGCTCTTCTTTCTCTAGTTTCCTAACATGGAAGTGTACATTGAGTTTAGATCTTTTTTCTTTGCTAATATATGTGTACAATGCTAGAAGTTTCCCTCTAGCTAATACAGGTGGATCACTTGAGGCCAGGAGTTCAAGACCAGCCTGGCCAACATGGTGAAACCCTGTCTCTACTAAAAATACAAAAAAGTAGCTGGGTGTGGTGGTGGGTGCCTGTAATCCCAGCTACTTCAGAAGCTGAGGCAGGAAGATTGCTTGAACCCAGGAGGTGGAGGTTGCAGTGAGCAGAGATTGTGCCACTGTACTCCAGCCTGGACAACAGAGTGAGATTCCATCTCAAAAAAATAAAAATAAAGGAATAAAAATACAAAAATTAGCCTCATGAGATGGCATGTGCCTGTATTCCCAGCTACTCAAGAGACTGAGGCATGGGAATCACTTGAACTGAGGAGGCAGCGGTCACAGTGAGCTGAGATTGTGCCACTGCCCCCCAGCCTGGGTGACAGAGCAAGATTCTGCCTCAAAAAAAAAAAGAAAAAAGTTACCTTGAGACTTCTTCTTTGACCTTTGTATTCTTTGACCTTTGTGTTATTTAGAAGTATGCTGTTTAATCTCCAAGTATTTTGGAATTTTCCAACTGTCTTTCTGTTAATTATTTCTAGTTTAATTTCAGTGTTGTCTGAGTCTGAGAGAATACTTTGTTATTTCGTATTTTGTTTTTTGAGGCAGAGTCTTGCTCTGTTACCCAGGCTGGAGTGCAGTGGCACAATCTCGGCTCACTGCGACCTCCACCTCCCAAATTCACACAATTCTGCTGCCTCAACATCCCAATTAGCTGGGATTATAGGCACACACTACCACACCTGGCTAATTTTTGTATTATTAGTAGAAATGGGGTTTCACTGTGTTGGTCAGGCTGGTTCAAACTCCTGACCTCAGGTGATCTGCCCATCTCAGCCTCCCAAAGTGCTGGGATTATAGGCATGAGCCACTGCACCCAACCTGAGAGAATACTTTTTAAAAATTCGTTAAGATATGCCAGGCATTCATTTTTAAAATTAATTTTCCAATCCCTTTGTTCAATTAATTTTTAAATTCCTTTTTTTTGTGTGTGTGTGTGATGGAATCTCGCTCTGTCACCCAGGCTGGAGTGCAATGGTGCCGTCTCACCTCACTGCAACCTCCACCTTGCAGATTCAAGCAATTCTCCTGCTCAGCCTCCAGAGTAGCTGGGAAGGGGAAGGGGAAGGGAGAGAGAGAGCGAAGGAAGGAAGGAAGGAAGGAAGGAAGGA
>NW_016109114.1:0-1690 GCF_001604975.1 Cebus imitator | reverse complement strand
TTTTTTTGAGACGAAGTCTGGCTCTGTCACCCAGGTTGGCTGGAGTGCAGTGGTGTGATCTTGGCTGACTGCAACCTCCACCTTCCAGGTTTAAGTGATTCTCCCACCTTAGCCTCCCAAGTATCTGGGACTACAGGCACACACCGCCATGCCTAGCTACTTTTTGTATTTTTAGTAGAGATGGAGTTTCACCATATTGGCCAGGCTGGTCTTGAACTCCTGACCTCCTGAACCACCCGCCTCAGCCTCCCAAAGTGCAGGGATTACAGGCATGAGCCACGGTGCCTGGCCCCTCCTCTTTCATTATAAATGTATGTTAGTTTTACATTAAAAAGTAAAACAAGGCCAGGCATGGTGCATCTACCTGTAATCCCAGCATTTTGGGGGCCAAGTTAGGAGGATTTCTTGAGGCCAGGAGTTCAAGGCCAGCCTGGGCAACATAGCAAGACCCCATCTCTACAAAAAATGAACCAAGTTAGTTTGGCATGGTGGTGTATGCCTGTAGTCCCAGCTACTCAGGAGGCTGAGGCAAGAAGATAGCTTGAGCCCAAGATTTTGAGGTTGCAGTGAACAGTGACTGCACCACTGCACTCCAGCCTGGGTGATAGAGCAAGACCCTGCATCTCTAAAAAAAAAAAAAAGGTCAGGTGCAGTAACTCATGCCTGTAATCCCAGCACTTTGGGAGGCTGACATGGGCAGATCACCTGAGTTCAGGAGTTTGAGACCAGCCTGGCCAACCTGATGACCCCATCTCTACTAAAAATACAAAAGTTAGCTGGGTGTGGAGGCACACATCTGTAATCTCAGCTACTCAGGAGGCTGAGGCAGGAGAATTGCTTGAATCCAGGAGGCAGAGGTTTCAGTGAGCCAAGATGGCACCACTGCACTCCAGCCTGGGTGACAGAGCCAGACTCTGTCTCTAAATAAATAAACAATTAATTAAAAAAAAATAAAATGAAAACTACAATAAACTGAAAAATAAATAGAATGTAGGGACAAGCGAGGGAAGTGTATGTGGACAGGGGAAATGGGGAAAGAAGAACCCCACAGGGGCACAGAGCGGGTTTAGGGGAGGTTTTTAGGGAGCAAGCTGTGTCAGGAGCCAGGAAGGAGATGTTACTGGGCAGAGCTACAGTCGATGAGGTGGGGAGAGGTAGGCGTTTGGGGTGACTTTGCAGCTCAGGCCGCCCAGGGCCCAGCTGGGGAAGGGGAAATGTGGGAACACCTGTGGGCCGCCCTGCTGAGGTCTCCAAGCCTGTACCAGGAGCCCTTTCCTCTACAGCTTCTTGGGAGCTTGAACAATTTGAGGGAAGTTACATATCCAGGAGGAAATTGCAGTGCATGCGTGTGAAGTCTTCTAGTCAACTGTCCATGTGGTTGAGAATTCCTTAGGATGACAAAAAACAAGCACTACTAAAAGGGACCTATGTCTATATCTATATCCTCTATGTCTATCTATATATTTATCTGAAATCATGAGCCTTACCAGACTCGGATTGGCTGATGATTGAGGGGCTTCTGCCAGAGGGCTGGTTAGCCTGGGAAAGGGAAGTGTGCCTAAGCCAATGGAGGTCACAGAAGAGGGGTGGGAGAGGCTGGCGGAAAGTCTAAATAGAAAAGAAGCTTTGCCGGGCGTGGTGGCTCAAGCCTGTAATCCCAGCACTTTGGGAGGCCGAGGCGGGTGGATCA
>NW_016109113.1:4016-5629 GCF_001604975.1 Cebus imitator | reverse complement strand
CTCTGTAAGTTGAATATACAAGTTGAAAATCATTCTGCTACATACCTCCGTTTTCGTTTTAGATCCAGATATTTCTCATTACACCCTGTACTCCCATTCACTCAGAAATATCCAAACGCAGCTTTTACAAGAAACGTGTTTCTAACTCGCTAAATCTAAACATAGATGCAACATCCTAAGGTGAACGAACACACAGCAGAGCAGTTTGAAAGAGACGTTTCTCTTCTGGTTTAGACGCGATCTTACGGATAATTCTTATGTGCCTGTATATGCCTGATAATATCTCTTTCCAGATTCTCCAAAGAAAGGCTTTCTGAAGTGCAACATTCACACATCTGTTTAACGCTGTAAGTTGAATACACACCTTGAGAATCATTCTGCTACATAGCTCCGTTTTTGTTTTAGAGCCCGATATCTCTCATTACACACTGTACTACCATTCACTCAGGAATATCCAAAGGCAGCTTTTAGAAGAAACGTGTTTCTAACTCCCTGAATTGACACATAGATTCAACTTACTAAAGTGAACTAATAAACAGCAGAGCAGTTTGAAAGAGACATTTCTCCTGTGGTTTGGACGCGATCCTACCGCTAACTGTTTTGTGCTTGTAAATGGCTGGAAATATCTCTTTCTAGATTCTCCAAAGAAAGGGTTTCTGAACTGCTGCATTCACACATCTGTTTAACTCTCTAAGTTGAATACACAACTTGACAATCATTCTGCTAGATAGCTCCGTTTTTGTTTTAGAGCCAGATATTTCTCATTACACCCTGAACTACCATTCACTCAGGAATATCCAAACGAGGCTTTTAGAAGAAACGTGTTTCTAACTCTCTGAATCTAAACATAGATGCAACTTCCTGTGGTGAACGAACACACAGCAGAGCAGTTTGAAAGAGACGTTTCTCCTTTCGTTTAGACGCGATCTTACCGCTAATTCTTATGTGTCTGTATATGGCAGTAAATATCTCTTTCTAGATTCTGCAAAGAAAGGGTTTCTGTAATGCTACATTCACACATCTGTTTAACTCTGTAAGTTGAATATACACGTTGACAATCATTCTGCTATATAGGTCAGTTTTTGTTTTAGAGCCAGATATTCCTCATTACACCCTGTACTCCCATTCACTCAGGAATATGCAAACGCATCTTTTAGAAGAATCGTGTTTCTAACTCGCAGAATGTAAACATAGATGCAACTTCCTAAGGGGAACGAACACACAGCAGAGCAGTTTGAAGGAGACGTCTCTCCTGTGGTTTAGATGCGACCTTACCGCTAATTCTTATGTGCCTGTATATGGCTGGAAATATCTCTTTTTGCTTCTGCAAAGAAAGGGTTTCTGAAGTGCTATATTCACACATCTGTATTACTTTGTAAGTTGAACAAAACCTTGACAAACATTCTGCTAGATAGCTTCATTTTTGTTTTAGAGCTAGATGTTTCTCTTTACAGTCTGTACTCCCTTTCACTCAGAAATATCCAAACGGAGCTTTTAGAAGAAACATGTTTCTAACTCGCTGAATCTAAACATAGATGCAACTTCCTATGGTGAACGAACACACAGCAGAGCAGTTTGAAAGAGACGTTTTCCCTGTCGTTTAGATGCGATCT
>NW_016109113.1:0-1606 GCF_001604975.1 Cebus imitator | reverse complement strand
CTCTGTAAGTTGAATATACACCATGACAATCATTCTGCTACAAAGCTCCGTTTTTGTTTTAGAGCCAGATATTTCTAATTATTAGCTATACTGCCATTCACTCAGGAATATCCAAACGGAACTTTTAGAAGAAACGTGTTTCTAACTCCCTGAAACTTTACATAGATGCAACTTCCTAAGGTGAATGATCACACAGGAGAGCAGTTTGAAAGACACGTTTCTCCTGTGTTTTAAACGCGATCCTACCGCTAATTATTAAGTGCCTGTATGTAACTGGAAATATCTCTTTCTAGATTCTCCATGTAAAGGGTTTATGAACAGCTACAATCACACACCTGTTTAACTTTGAAAGTTGAATATACACGTTGACAATCATTCTGCTAGATAGCTCCGTTTTTGTTTTAGAGCCAGATATTTCTCATTACACACTGTACTCCCATTCACTCAGGAATATGCGAACGCAGCTTTTAGAAGAATCGTGTTTCTAAATCGCAGAATGTAAACATAGATGCAACTTCCTAAGGGGAACGAACACACAGCAGAGCGGTTTCAAGGAGACGTCTCTCCTGTGGTTTAGACACGATCTTAACGCTAATTCTTATGTGCTTGTAAATGGCTTGAAATATCCCTTTCTAGATTCTCCAAAAAAAGGGATTATGAACTGCTGCCTTCACACATCTGTTTACCTCTGTACGTTGAATATACACCTTGAGTGTCATTCTGCTAGATAGCTCCGTTTTTGTTTTAGAGCCAGATATTTCTCATTAAACCCTGTACTCCCATTCACTCAGGAATATCCATATGCAGCTTTAAGAAGAAACGTATTTATAATTACCTGAATCTAAACATAGATGCAACTTCCTAAGTTGAACGAAAGCACAGCACAGCAGTTTAAAGGAGACGTTTCTCCTGTGGTTTAGACACGATATTACCGCTAATTCTTATGTGCCTGTATATGGCTGGAAATATCTCTTTGTAAATTCTCCAAAGAAAGGGTTTCTGAACTGTTGTCTTCACACAGCTGTTTAAATCTGTGAGTTTAATATACACCTTGACAATCATAGTGCTAGATAGCTCCGTTTTTGTTTTAGAGCCATTTATTTCTCATTACTCCCTGTACTCCCATTCACTCAGTAATGTCCAAACGCCGCTTTTGGAAGAAACGTGTTTCTAACTGCCCGAATCTAAACATGGATGCAACTTGCTAAGGTGAAGTGACACAGCATAGCAGTTTGAAAGACACGTTAGTCCAGTGGTTACACGTGATCCTACCGCTAATTCTTATGTGTCAGTATATGACTGGAAATGTCTCTTTCTAGTATCTCCAAGGAAAGGTTTTCTGAACTGCTACATTCACACATCTGATTAACTCTGTAAGTTGAATATACACCTTGATAATCATTCTGCTAGATAGCTCCGTTTTTGTTTTAGAGCCAGATATTTCTCATTACACCGTATACTCCCATTCACTCAGGAATATTCAAACGCGCTTTTTAAAAAAACGTGTTTCTAACTCGCTGAATGTAAACATAGATGCAACTTCCTAAGGTGAACGATCACACAGAAGAGCAGTTTGAAAGAGACGTTTCTCCTGTGGTTTAGACGC
>NW_016109112.1:4061-5632 GCF_001604975.1 Cebus imitator | reverse complement strand
AAAAGAGAAAAAAATATCACTTTGTATATGTACAGCATAGAAAACTTCACAAGTGCTCTCCTACACTAGCTTATTTTCCTCCTTGCCACAACAGTTCCTGACTTCAAAAAGCTTATTTAGTTACTGGAGAAAGTTGTGAATAACTATGATACAATGCAGCAAGAGCAACATAAGGGGGAAATATCCCTAATCTAAGATATCTGGAGGTAAAGACTTGAGCCAGGTCCTTAAAACAGTAGCCAACCAACAAATGTAGGTTAATTTGTTGTTGATGCAGTATGTGGCAGAACACTGATTTTGAAAGGATTGGCAAGCAAATTATACCTCCCATCATCCCTTGCAATTAGGGGTAGTCTTAGGACCTAGTACTGGACAATGAGGTGTAAGTAGAAGTCAGCTGGGGATTTTTGGGAGTTTGAATTTCCTGGTGTAAACCTCACCCTTTCCTTGTTGTCACTTGCTTTTTTTCTTCTGGGGAGGTAGAGTAAGGCTGAAGTGGAATCAGGGGACAGGTGCTGATGCCTCTCAGTCACTACAGGAGACTAAGTCTCTGGGAAACTCATTATTCTCTCTGGATCTGTTTCCTTATCTGTAAACCAGAGGTTGAATGAGATGAAAAAAATTTTTAAGCATTCACCATTGCTAATTTATAATATGTGAACATATAATACACATACAAGCATCTGTGGATGGGTTGAGAAACATGATTTAATTGAAAGAAACTCAGATTATTGCAATATAGTATCTTAAGGAGCTAAGTGTAAAGTAGGGGCTCCAGTAGATTTAAAAGAAATCTGTTTAGGACAGCTGCCACTCTTTGAGGCTCATGTATTTGTGGCAGAAAAAACATGACTATTTTAGTAAAAAACATCTGGCCATGCACATTTCTGCTGCCTAACAAGTGTGCAGTTCTTCAGCCAGCATGAGGACAAAGCTCTGTACTGCCTCCTTCAGTTTTCACAGACTGGCAGATGAAGAAATTATGTCTAGAATTAGATCACGTTAAAGGACCGATTATAATCTTAAAGCATCTGTGATTCTAACGTGAAGGTCTGGAGTTGATAACCCTTTGTTTAAAGTCTCTCAGTATAATGGTGACTTTGACAGTTTTTTTTCTTGTAGTTCTGTACCTGTTTGCTTTATGTATTTTAGAGTTATTAGTTGCAAGCAGGTTCAACATTGTTTTATCCTATTGGTGACTTATTCTTTTTATCATTATATAATGACACCTTTTTCTTAGTGATGACTTTTGCCTTAAAGTCTATTTTGCCTAATACTAATATTGCTACACCATCTTTCTTTTGGTTAGTATCTGCTTAGTATATAAATACTCCCAATATTTCTGTGTCATTATGTTTTAGGTGTATCTTTTATAAATAACATATAGCTAAAATTTAAGAAATATAATCTGAGAAGCTGTTATTTAAATGAAAAATCTAGTAAACTTACATGTATTATTATTTATATATTTGTATTTAATTCTGCAGTTTTACTTATATTTCCTTTTCTTTCCTTTCTTTCTTTCTTTCTTTTTTTTTTTTTTTTTTTTTTTTTTTTTTTTTTTTTTTTTT
>NW_016109112.1:0-1101 GCF_001604975.1 Cebus imitator | reverse complement strand
AAAAAAAAAAAAAAAGGGCGAGCCATCCTTGCTGTATCTGACTTCCTAACCCACAAAATCTGTGAGCATAATAAAATGACTGTTCTTTCACTTCACTAAATTTGGGGTGGTTTGTTATACCTCCAAAAGATAATTGGGACACTTTGATTGCATATATTTCCCATGGGTTCCATTTCCTTCTTGCAATATACATCCTGCAGCAATTCTTTCAGTGAGGATATTGAGTGATACGTCTTGTTTTTGTTTGCAAATATACTTTCCTCCTTACTCTTGAATAATAATTTTCATGGGTATGGAACTTGAAGTTCATGGTTATTTTCCCTCAGCACATTGAATATATTTATGCTTATTGTTTTATGGCCTATATTATTGTAAAAGTTTGTCTCCAATCTAATTATTGATCCTTTTAAAGTAAGCTGTATTTTCTCCCTAATTGCTTTTAAGATTTATCTTTGGTGTTCTGCAATATCTCTTTGTGTATTTATTTTTATTTATCATGCCCAGGAATCAATGTGCCTCCTCAATCTGAAGATTCATGTTTATTTCCTGTTCTAGAAAAACTTCATGCATTATTTTCTTGAATGTGGCAAATATTGTCACTTTCTGATTCATTTTGATTTTTTCTTCTGGAATTCCTATTAGTTGTATATTGAACTTTCTCATTTTATTATCCATGTCTCTTAGCTTTTCTTTCAAATATTTCAAATATTCAGAGTTCTGGTGAACTTCTGCAGATGCCTTCCAGTCTACCTATTCTCAATTCAGCTGTGCCTAATCTGCTGGCTTGCCTGTATATTGTGTTCACAAATTCAATAACTATATTCTTTCATTTCCATGGTTCTTTTCCAGATCTGTCATTTTTCACAGTATCCTATTCATTATCATTTTTATTCCTTCCTTTGTATTTTTAATCATTTTAATATGCTAACTTTATATTTCTTTCAGCTTGTCCTATTATTTCAAGTTCTTGGAAATAATGACTTTCCTGTGTGTTGTTCCTACTGGCTCTCCTTCATGGCAGAGCTGCTTCATATAATTTGTTTTTTTTTTTTTTTTGAGACGGAGTTTCGCTCTTGTTACCCAGGCTGGAGTGCAATGGCG
>NW_016109111.1:2940-5636 GCF_001604975.1 Cebus imitator | reverse complement strand
GCAGGGAACAGAAGGGCCCAGGTAGCTGGGGAGGCTCAAGTAGGGGAGAGGCCAGGGAAATTTAGAGCAAAAATGTTCAGAATCAATGCTGATATGAAGAATAGTCAAAGGAGCAATTAAAGCATCTCTGAAATGAAGATGTGAGGTCATGATTCTAAATCCAGCCTCATGTTTTCCTAGGGTATATGTGCTGGGGAAATATGAAGTCACAGGGTAAATAAGGCACTTTTTGCTGGAATGTCTGTCTTACTAACCACTTTATAAAGCTTCTAATTGCAAATGAACTAACTTCAGCAACTGCCACCCCTTCCCCCCTCATCTTTTGGTAGTGGTTCACTCATCTGGAAAGCCCATGAAGCTTCAGGTATAGCTGGCTATAGGTGCTCCAACGATGTGGTCGAAGCTGTAGCTCTTACAGCTCTGCTTAGCCTGCCTCATTCTGTATGGAGGCTTTCTTCAAGTTACAGTTAAACTGAGTGCTGGCAACTCCAGATCCTTATTCTCTTTGCTTAGCTGCCCACAGAAGAAAAATAACTTGTTTCTCTTCATATTCATACAGCAACTTTAAAAAGAGACTTCAGGCCAGGCTCGGTGGCTTACACCTTAATCCCAGCACTTTGGGAGGTTGAGGCAGGCGGATCACCTGAGGTTAGGATCAGCCCGGTCAACATGGTGAAACCTCATCTCTACTAAAAATACAAAAATTAGTCAGGCATGGGGGCAGGTGCCTGTTAGCTACTCAAGAGGCTAAGGCAGGAGAATGGCTTGAACCCAGAAGATGGAGTTTGCATTGAGCCGAGATGGCACTATTGCACTCCAGCCTGGGTGACAAAGCAAGACTCTGTCTCAAAAAATAAAATAAAGTAAAGTAAAATGAGACTTCAGTTGGCCCTGCTGGAGGCATGTGCCCTCAGAGTACCATGATTGGCCTCACCCATCTGCAGCCCAGCCCTGTGACCAAGGATCCAAAGCCATTATCAATGGCAGTGGGGATACTGCTTTCCTTCTACAAAAGAATCCTGGTAGACAAAAACTTCATGTCCATGACACTCAATGTTGAATAAAACATTTTTATATTCGAATAATCCCACTTTGAGCTGCTAGTAGGGGTACATGATCTACCTTCTTCCACTGATAATGGAAATTTGATGAAAAAGTGTGAGGAGCACTGATGAAAATACATAGTTTTTAAACCCACAGCTACTGTGTGGAGTTAGGTCTGACTGTACTTCCCACCCTGGATGTTGTGCCTTTCAGAGCGAAGCCTGACAGTGTGTTTGTGTGTGTTGTAAGGTTGCAGGCCGTGTGTCTCCATTTTCACAGAGAGCATCACTTGCTTCGTGGACCAGATGGACCTAAGTTATCAGACTGTGGGCAGCTGCAACAAGAGCCAGTCATGGGTGTTTTCACCCATTTTCACCCCAGTGGGGTAGATACCATAAACAGTGGTATGAAGATATGAGAAAGGACTGGGGAAGTGACAGGAAAATGTGCAAATGTATAAAAGGAAGTTGGCATGGGAGAGCTCATGGCTATTGTCAGGGCACATAGTGTTCCACTGGTCCAAAGATCTGACCTGCATGTGCGTGTCCTGCCTGGCACCCCAGCTGCCAGGATTTCATGCTCCCCAGGCTGAGGTTACACCAGAGCGGGGCTGTAGCAAATGCTGCCAGTGCTCTGTGCATGTCCCTTTGCTGTACCACTTCTGCTGCAGAACTGTCAGAATTCCCATTGTAAGAACCTGCATTTCCCTGCCTGAGGGTGCTCTATGGCCGCTGCTAGTGCGGCAGCCTGGAAGTGCCTGGAGATCATTCCCCCTAGGGCAGCCCTTAGTCAATGACTGGCAGGAGTAAAGAAATACCCCAGCTCCCCATCCCTTGGAGGAGCCTATTCTGAGTATATTCCACACTGGCACTCAGACTCCTGCAGTGGGATTGATCTCCAGTTGTCCACAGCTGTGGCTAGCTTGGTAACATCTCCTGTTCCATCTGCTTTCCCTCCCCTGCATCATGTGCTTCCATGCTTACACCACTTAAACTACTTGCACTTGAATCCTCATCTGAGTTAACTTCTTCTTCTTTTCCTTTTTTTTTTTTTTTTTTTATTTTTTTTTTTTTTTTTTTTTAGACGGAGTTTCATTCTTATTGTCCAGGCTGGAGTGCAATGGCGCAATCTCGGCTCACTGCAATCTCCGCCTCCCAGGTTCCAGTGATTCTCCTGCCTCAGCCTCCTGAGTAGCTGGGATTACAGGTGCCCACCACCACACCCAGCTAATTTTTTTTTGTATTTTTAATAGAGGCTGGGTTTCACCATGTTGCCCAGGCTGGTCTCAAACTCTTGACCTCAGGTGATCTACCCGCCTTGGCCTCCCAAAATGCTGAAGATTACAGATGTGAGCCCCTGCACCCAGCCCATAGTTTCTTAATAAAAGAGAAATGTTCTGTGGTTGTTGTGTTAGGGTTGGGATCCTGCCTTTGCCTTCTGTTCCTGAAAACCAAATGACTGCTTCAATAACAGGGAGTTTTCCCAGTCTACTCTTGCAATGCCATGCCACCTTGGTATAGTCCTCTCTGTTTTGACCTCAGAAATCTGTTCCAAGTTCCCCTTCCCAGTGGCTAATATCGCTTGGATTTTATTTGTCAAGGTGGGGATGGGGAGTCAGGGAAGAAGGATGCCTGAGCACAGAGCCATGTCAA
>NW_016109111.1:0-1475 GCF_001604975.1 Cebus imitator | reverse complement strand
TGGAAAGAGAGAGAGCGTTCACATTTGGATAAACTCTAGCTACAAGGCAAAACGGAGACAGGGCTGGCATCGCCTACCCTTGAAACTATCCCAAATTCAATTCTCCTTGGGCTTGGCTCTTAAAGCCAGTTATTTCAGTGCCGTGAGTGTTGGCCAGGGTCAGCGATTGCTCTCGGTAATGGACAGTAAGCGCCACGACTCCTGGATGGTGACCAGACACACTGGTCTCTGTTTCACCACTGCTCCTCCCACAAAAAGTCACCATCCGAAATGTGGACCAGTTCCCTGGAATCACTGGTAATCGAACAACTAATTTTAGCCCTCTGAAGGGTTGGGGAAGACATGTTCCACGTTTACCCGTAAGTGTCATTGTCATAAAGGACACAAATTATTTGTGCACTGGCCTAAGAAATAAACAACAAAATGTCAACTAGGAATAGAACCACCTACAAAACCATGCTGTAAGAGATAGTTGATAGCTAGTCTCCAAAGATCATGGGCCCCTGTGAACCATGCCTTCCAGTGTTAGTATTTGTGCCTTGTCAGACTTCCTCCCTGAGTCTGGGCTGCCTTGTGATTTACTTGTGACTAACAGAAGAGGGTTTAAGTGACACTGTGTGACTTCTGAAGTAAGAAGCCTTGCAGCATCTGTCTGGGTCTCCTAGACACAACTTCTTGCTCCTGAGACGCTCCCACTAGAACCCAGCCACCAACCTGGGTACAACCCAAGCCACAAGGACAGTCCAGGCACTTTAGTTGACAGCCCAGCTGTGCTCCTGGTTGACAACCAGCATCAACTGCCACTTCAGATGCCTCCAGACCCAAACCCCAGCAGCTATTGTCTGCAACCACATGCAATATCACAAGAAAACTGCCCAACTTGAAAGACAGAATGCACCGAATGATAAGAGATAATAATAAATTATTTTAAGCCACTAGATAACTAGAATAGAAGTTCTACGTTTACACACAGCTATATATATACTTTTGAATGCATCCATCAATGATGGATCCGTTGAATGATTTTCATTTGCTCATGTATTTATTAACCCAACAAACATCTATTGAGCACACGTGTCAGGTACTATGCTAGTCTGGGAATACAATAGCGTATTATGGTCAAACTAATTATGATCTTGCCTCCAAGGAACTTACAATCTAGTAAGGGAGGGTGACAATAAACAAGCAAACACATAAGTAATTGTGAACTTATAAGTCATGTCATTTTTTTATTAAAAAAAAAAAAAAAGGCTGGGTGCGGTGGCTCAAGCCTGTAATCCCAGCACTTTGGGAGGCCGAGGCGGGTGGATCACGAGATCAAGAGATCGAGACCATCCTGGTCAACATGGTGGAACCCCGTCTCTACTAAAAATACAAAAAATTAGCTGGGCATGGTGGTGCGTGCCTGTAATCCCAGCTACTCAGGAGGCTGAGGCAGGAGAATTGCCTGAACCCAGGAGGCGGAGGTTGCGGTG
>NW_016109110.1:4745-5637 GCF_001604975.1 Cebus imitator | reverse complement strand
GGAGGCTGAGGCAAAAGAATCACTTGAACCCAGAAGGTGGAGGCTGCAGTGAGCTGAGACTGTGCCATTGCACTCCAGCCTGGGTAGCATGAGTGAAACTCCCTCTCAAAAAAAAAAAAAAAAAAAGTTTAGCTGCCTTATTGAGACAAAATTCAAATACCATGCCCATTTGAAGTATACAATTCAATAGTTTTTAATATATTCAGAGTTGTGCACCCATCACCCCAATCTAATTTTAGAACATCTCATCATCCCCAAAAGAAATCCCATAACCATTAGCAGTCACTTCCCATTACCTCTTTCCCTGCTCCCAGCCCTAGGCAACCATTAATCTACTTTCTGTCTGGGTAGATCCGCCTATACTCAACATTACATTCAACTGAAATTGCAGGACATTTTTCAATATTCTCCAAATATATAGCATTTGAAACTTCTTTCACACATTTTCAAATATTTTCCTATCTTTCACTTATTGGGGAAAAAGTAATTTTTTTAAGACTAGTTAAATGCAGTAGTGAGAAAATAGGAAAGAGCAGAACATGGAGATCAATCTGTAACTGACTGAACAATCGGGGGAGGGATGATATTTTTATATAGTAAAATCTATTTCAAGGCTTTTGTCTTTAGTATCATGCTTAGAAAGACTGTCCTGTGCCGAGTGTGGTCGCTCATGTCTGTAATCCCAGCACTTTGGGAGGCCGAGGCAGGCGGATCACAAGGTCAGGAGATTGAGACCATCCTGGCCAACATGATGAAACCCCATCTCTACTAAAATACAAAATATTAGCCGGGCATGGTGGCTCATGCCTGTAATTCCAGTTACTTGGGATGCTGAGGCAGGGGAATCGCTTGAACCCGGGAGGTGGAGGTTGCAAAAAAAAAGAAATTATAT
>NW_016109110.1:0-3584 GCF_001604975.1 Cebus imitator | reverse complement strand
TGAAGTGAGCTGAGATCACACTACTGCACTTCAGCCTGGGCAAAAGATCAAGAATCTGTCAAAGAAAAAAAAAAGTCACTTACTACTTAACTTTGGAATACTGATTTGTCTAACAAACTGAAATATAATTATTTTCCCAGGGGGAAAAAAATGACATGCCACAAAAACATATCCTTAAGAGGGATCTCACTAAATCTGAAACAAATTATGATAGATAACAAAAATTTATTCAGTGATAAACTATTTGGAATGATTTTTGTGTTGATTTCAGGGTGAAGAGGATAACTGTGTTGCTTTTCCTTCTTTTGGGCATTTGGATACCCTTTCAAAGACTCATGATCAAAATTAATGACTTGTTGATAATGCTAATCATAATAAATCCTTTTCGTTTTTTTGAGACAGGGTCTCTCTCTGCTGCCCAGGCCAGTGTAGTGGCATGATCACAGCTTGCTGCAACTTCAAACTCCTGGGCTCAAACCGAAGAATCACTTTTTTACTTCTCTGCTTCCTTCCTTTTTTTTCCTTCTTTACAGGGTCTTGCTCTATCATCCAAGCTGGAAAGCAGTGATGCATCATAGCTCACTGAAATACAAGCTCCTAGGCTCAAGGGATACTCATACCTCAGCCTTTCAAGTAGCTGAGACTACAGGAGGGTACCACCAAGCCCAACTAATTCTTTTTTTGAGACAGAGTCTCTCTCTGTCACCCAGGCTGGAGTGCAGTGGCACAATCTTGGCTCACTGCAACCTCCACCTCCGCCTCCCAGGTTCAAGCAATTCTCCTATCTCAGCCTCCCTCATAGCTAGGATTACAGGCACCCGCAACCACACCCAGATAATTTTTATATTTTCAGTAGAGACAGGGTTTCACCATGCAGGCGAGGCTGTCTCAAACCCTTGACCTCAGGTGATCTGCCCGCCTCAGCTTCCCAGAGCTGAGACTTATGCTGGGACTACAGGCATAAGCCACCACACCTGGCCTAATTCTTTATTTTTAATATTTTCTTCTTTTGTATTTATCGAATTCCTTTCAAGTACTTTAATGGAATTCATTTCTCTATTTTTAAAATGAAGAGTTAAAATGCATTATTCCTCCAATGTCTCCCAGCTTAGACTTTAGGATTCTCAAAACTTCTTTGAGGCCATAGTGACTCATATCTGCAATCCCAGCTTAGGGAGGCTGAGGTGGGAGGACTGAGGCCAGGAGTCCATGATCAGTCTAGGCAACACACTGAGCCCTCACCTCTACAAAAAATAAATAAATAAACAAAATCAGCCAGGCGTGGTGGCACATGCCTGTAGTCCTAGATACTCAGGAAGCTGAGGTGGGAATATTGCTTGAGCCTGAGAGGTTGAGTCTACAGTAAGTCATGATCATGCCACTGCACTACAGCCTGGGTGACAGAGTGAGACTCTCTCTCAAAAAAAACAATAAACAAGAAACAAAACTTCTTTGAGAGAAGTGGGGTAGGTAATTTTATTTTTCTTTTCTTCTTGTTTTTTAATAGAGATAAGAGTCTTGCTTTATAGCCCAGGCTGGTCTTAAAACTCCTGGCTTCAAGTGATCCTCCTGCCTTAGCCTCCCAAAATGTTGGCATGAGACACCACACCCAGCCAAGGATATTATTTGGATTTTTATAGATAATAAATAAATCAGATGTAAAGTAAATAGGCCAATATGACAGCAAATTAATGACAGGATTAGAACACAGAATATTGTCCAGGTGCTACAAATGTTGAGATTTGCTTTCTACTAAGGAAGGTCACACACACTCTCCACTTCATCCCCAACAATTAGTTCATTATTGCTGGAATGGGAAATGCAGAAATGAGGATTACATTAATTAAGTCTGGCTAGGCACAATGGCTCAAGACCGTAATCCCAGCACTTTGGGAGGCCAAGGTGGGCAAATCACTTGAGCTCAGAAGTTTAAGAAAAGCCTGAACAACATGGTGAAACCCAGACTACCAAAAATACAAAAAAAATTAGCCAGGCATGGTGGTACACAGGTACTCAGGAAACTGAGGCAGGAGCATCACTTGAGCTCTGGAGGTAGAGGCTACAGTGAGCTGAGATAGTAACACTACACTCCAGCATAGGCAACGCAGTGAGAACCTATCTCAAAAAAACCAAAAACTTTTATTAAGTCTCATTTATTAAGATGTTTTATAGTATTTGCTTTGTATTATGCAATGGGGAGTTATCAAAGTAATATATTGATCAGAAACCCCCATAGCAGGCCAGGCACGATGGCTCATGCCTGTAATCCCAACACTTTGGGAGGCCAAGGCAGGCGGATCGCCTGAGGTCAGATTACCTGAGGCCAAGAGTTTGAGACTAGCCTGGCCAACATGGTGAAATCTTGTCTCTACTAAAATACAAAAATAAAAATTAGCCAGGCATGGTGTGTGCCTGTAATTCCAGCTACCAGAGAGGCTGAGGCATGAGAATTGCTTGAATGCAGGAGGCAAAAGTTGCAGTGAGTCAAGACTGACTGTACCACTGCACTGTAGCCTAGGTGATGGAGACTGTCTCAGATTTTTAAAAAAAAAAAAAAAAAAAAAGAAAAAAAAAAAAAAAAAAAAAAAAAAAAAAAAAAAAAAAGAAAGAAAGAAAGAAAAGAAAGACTGTCCAGATCCCAGGCGAACACACATTTTCACGTATATTTTCCAGTACGACATTCACAGCTTCAATTTCAACATCTAAAGCATTACTCCATCTACAATTTGTTCTAGGGAAATGTATGTATCCTATGCAAACAGTTGTATCTCATTATTTATCTAGTAACTATCCCTTTGATTTTAAACAGTACCTTCACTGTTTCTCTAAAGTCTTATACACATTGGGGTCTGTCTTTGGACTTTTAAAAATTCTGTTCCTTTCACTTGTCTGTTCTAGAATCAATCTCTATACTTCAACAATACGTTTTAAAGTTTGATATAAGACAGTGTCCTCATTGCTCTTTTTCAAAACCTTCTTGGCTAGTCTCACATTTTTGTTCTTTTACATAAACTTTAAAATGATGACTGACATTGCATTTATATTTATACATTAAATTAGGAAGAATTTATACTTTTGTAATGTTGAGTCTTCCTGTAACAGGTAAGATTCCTTATTTATATTCCTCCTTTTTGTCAAGTTTTATAGTTGGTTTATAAATTATAAAGTCCTATACATTTTATGTTAATTTCATTTCTATCTTTTCTTATTAACATAAATGGAATTTCACCTCTACTTATTTCCTATCTGCTTACTGGTATATGGTAAAGTTTCTAACTTTAATGTATACACAAGCTCAGAGGCCTTTTGAATTATTTTGAATTATTCCGCTCATAGTCCATCTGCCATAAAAAAGCTGTAAGTCATAGCTGGGTTCGGTGACTCATGCCTATAATCCTAGCACTTTGGGAAGCCAAGGCGGGCAGATAGCTTGAGGTCAATAGTTCGAAAATACCTTGGACAACAGGGTAAAACCCCATCTCTACTAAAAATACAAAAATTACCCAGGTGTGGTGGCCTGTGTCTGCAATCTCAGCTACTTGGGAGGCTGAGGCAAAAGAATCACTTGAACCCAGAAGGCAAGG
>NW_016109109.1:2900-5639 GCF_001604975.1 Cebus imitator | reverse complement strand
GCACGCACCACCATGCCCAGCTAATTTTTTGTATTTTTAGTAGAGACGGGGTTTCACCATGTTGACCAGGATGGTCTCGATCTCTTGACCTTGTGATCCACCCGCCTTGGCCTCCCAAAGTGCTGGGATTACAGGCTCGAGCCACCGCGCCCGGCCCAGCTAATTTTTTGTATTTTTAGTAGAGACGGGGCTTCACTATGTTGACCAGGATGGTCTTGATCTCTTGACCTCGTGATCCACCCGTCTCGGCCTCCCACAGTGCTGGGATTACAGGCTTGAGCCACTGCGCCCGGCCAAATTTTTTTATTTTTTAGTAGAGACAGGGTTTCACCATGTTGGCCAGGATGGTCTCGATCTCTTGACTTCATGATCCGCCCACCTCAGCCTCCCAAAGTGCTGAGATTATAGGCGTGAGCCAGTGTGCCCGGCCAAGTTCTGTATTTTCTAAAGCAAGACCAGAGGGGAAGGCTTATGGGAGGATCAAGAGAGCCAAAGGAACTATTAAGTAATGTTTGCTTCACTTTCTATTCAAGTTTGAAATACGTAGGCATTCAGATGAAACAAATATTAGAACACTTAGGAACAAAATGTTTCCGAATATAAACATAAGACGTTTTAATGTGTCTTTTTTTTTGTCTTCCATTAAAATAAGTGTTTGGCTTATTGTCTCAAGGTCTTAACAAGATTTAGGAAGAAACTGATGGAAACAGTAACCATCCTAGAATCTGCCTTCGAGGCTCTGGTGCCAGCCCTGCCTGCTTTCTTTCAGTTCCTTGAATATAGTGAGTTTCCTCTTTTCACTTGGCTGTGGCACAAGCTAGTCTAGTTGGCTGAAATTTTTTTTTTTCATTCTGTGAAATTCAGCCCAGATCTTATTTCCTCAAGAAAGCCTCAGAGCTTCTTCCCCTGGGTAGGTCGGATTACATTCTCTGGGCACCCTGAGCTGCTTCCACATCGATAGAAAACATTTTCATCATAATTGTGTGCTCCATGCAGGAGGGATATGTCTAGTTTACTTAGGGCTCTGAGCCAGGCACCAAGAACAGAGCACACGGTAGACACTCAATAAATATCTGCTGAATGAAGTCAACATATATTAAGTACCAAGTGCATTGCTTCATTTACTCCTCATCATAACCTTTTAGGTAGATACCCCCATTTGCAGATGAAAAACAGATAAGTTGCTCAAGGCGACTGAGTCAACCAGTGACACAACCAGGACTTGGCCAGGTCACTTTGATGCCAAAGCCAGTGTTTTATTTTGTCTTTTACTTTGTTGCAAGCAGTTATTCCACTGAAAATCGAGTGTTATAAGCATTGTACTGTATGATCTCTGACAGGAAACAGGCAGGGTCTGATAAAAATCCAGCGAAATCCAGATTTCTTCCCAAATCTTGTTAAGACCCTGAGACAGTGAGCCAAATGCTTATGGCTGACAAAAAAAAAAAAAAAAAAAAAAAAAAAGATACATTAAAATGTCTTATATTTGTATTCTGAAACATTTTGTTCCTAAGTGTCCTAATATTTGTTTCATCTGAATTCCTATATATTTCAAACTTGAATAGAAAGTGAAGCAAATATTACATAATAGTTGCTACCTAATAGAGCAACGGGGAGGGCAGACAGGACCTTGGAGATTGTCTGGCCCCTGGCAACATTATTTGAGCTCTGCTCAGGCTGTGCCTGAGGCTTTCTGCCCATATGATTTTCACTGATTTGAGTTGTTGGAGTCCTTTTTTGCTTAAGCCTGTTTGGATTCGGATTCTGTCACCTAGGATCAAAGGATTCTTCTTCTTCTTTCTTTCTTTTTTGCAGTGCATTTTTTCAACATGCTGTTTGAAGGGTTCTTAACCAATATAGGACCTAAAAGACACTGGACGTGTTTTGCCTTTTTTTTTTTTTTTTTTTTTTTTTTTTTTTTTTTTTTTTTTTTTTTTTTTTTTTTTTGAGACAGGGTCTCACTTTGTCACCCAGGCTGGAGTGCAGTGGTGCAATCACCGCTCACTGCAGCCTTGACCTCGCAAGCTCAAGCAAGTCTCCTGGGTACCTAGACTACAGACATGTGCCGCCAGACCCGGCTAACTTTTGCCAAAAAAAAAAAATTTTGTGGAGATGAGGTGTTACTATGTTGCCCAGTCAGTTCTTGATCTCCTGGGCTCACGTGATCTTCTCACGTTGGCCTCCCAAAGTGCTGGGTTTTCAGGTGTGAGCCATTGTACCTGGCCAAACCTTTGTTGTTTTAATAAGGTTTTTAGATTTATTTCTAAACTTTAGCGGACAATAAGATCAAAGAAGCTCTTCCTCTGGGATTAGATTTGGTAATCTGTTCCTATAACTCGACAGGCAACATAGAAGGAGTTAGATGGTGCATCTTTTATAGTTCTAATACTACCTGCTTAGCTTGACAGATAAAATGGGAGCCAGGATTAGAGAGATTTAGGAAACCATGTTTATAAACACAAACTGTCTGGAACTTATTTGCAGCAATTGAAGCAAGTGCTTCTCATTAGAGTGCTGAATTTTTTGTTAGGTACAAAAATGAGAACTTGGCCAAAGTATTTTTTATGACCGGTGCCTTTGAAATATACCACACCTTTAGAAAACATTATCATGCGTTGCTGGGCGCGGTGGCTCAAGCCTGTAATCCCAGCACTTTGGGAGGCCGAGGCGGGTGGATCACAAGGTCAAGAGATCGAGACCATCCTGGTCAACATGGTGAAACCCCGTCTCTACTAAAAA
>NW_016109109.1:0-1130 GCF_001604975.1 Cebus imitator | reverse complement strand
AATAAAATAAGATTTGGGGATGATGGTAGATGTTAATTATGAAAGTTCAGTGCTTCCTTTGAAGAGGGAGTTCAAAGCTGTTTTTTTTTATGTGAATTCTTTGGGCAACAATAGAAAGTGGCTAAATAGGATATAACAGAAACTTTTAAGGATGGAATTCAACTTTACCTAAAAAAGATTTCAGGCCAGGCACAGTGGCTCACGCTGGGAGGCCCAGGCAGGCAAATCACCTGAGGTTGGGAGTTCACGACCAGCTTGACCAACATGAAGAAACCCTGTCTCTACTAAAAACACAAAATTAGCCAGGTGTGGTGGCGCATGCCTGCAATCCCAGCTACTCGGGAGGCTGAGGCAGGGGAATTGCTTGAACCTGGGAGCAGAGGTTGTGGTGAGCCGAGATCGCGCCACTGCACTCCAGCCTGGGCAACGAGCAAAAACTCTGTCTCAAAAATAAAAAACAAAACAAAAAACAAAGAAAGGCTTCTCTTCTCCCATTTAGCATTTTAAATGTAAAACTAAGGCTTTAAATTCTTTGAGCCATTCAGCTCTTTACTGCCAGCTCACACTATTTCACAGCATATCCATAGATATGAGGGCGCACCAACTCCCAGGACAGGGGGGCCTGGATGTGCTGTAGCTTCAGCTTAGAGAAGTTGGCCCGCTCCAGGGCCTTCCAGCTCTCTCTCGTCAGATTGCACCCATCAAACAGAAGGTACCAGGCAGGATCCAGGACCTGTTGCCAGAAAGAATTCCAGGTCGAACGCTCAGCTGCCACATGCTCCATGAAATAAAAAGCCCCTCCCTGAAAAAGAAGGAAAAAAAAACACACATTTCAAAGATTTTTTCATTTCTGCTTTTATTTTATTTTATTTTATTTTAATTGTTCCCTGGCGCTGCCTTGCAAACCTTTGAGAGAACCGTAGAATTCTGAGCAGGAGAGTCACTCCACACTAAGCACACCCTTGAGACTAAATAACCATGTTTGTTTGTTTGTCTGTTTGAGACAGAGTTTTGCTGTTGCTGCCCAGGCTGAGTGCAATGGCACAATCTCGGCTCACCGCAACCTCCGCCTCCTGGGTGCAGGCAATTCTCCTGCCGCAGCCTCCTGAGTAGCTGGGATTACAGGCACG
>NW_016109108.1:4165-5642 GCF_001604975.1 Cebus imitator | reverse complement strand
TTTGTATTTTTAGTAGAGACGGGGTTTCACCATGTTGACCAGGATGGTCTCGATCTCTTGACCTCGTGATCCACCCGCCTCGGCCTCCCAAAGTGCTGGGATTATAGGCGTGAGCCACCGCGCCCGGCCAAGTTTTCCTCATTTCTGCTAATTTTCTATTTGATACACAATTTCTTCTCCTTAGTCTTCCTGTTCTTTCTTGCCTCCACTTTTGTCTGTCTGCAATTTTTTTATCAATTACATTTTATTTCTATTAGTTTTTATTAGTACCACTTAAAAAGTCTAACACATGCCCCTGAGATAAGATTATTTATCCTTGTAGAGCTTATAAGATTCCTTTTTTTGTGTTTTGTTTTGTTTTGTTTCTTTTTAACTTAGGGAGGAGCTGGGCTTGTAGTGGATACTGGATATTTGATATAGATACAATCATACTTTGTAAATTTTGTTTTGTTTTTGTTTTAGATGGGGTCTCACTCTGTTGCCAGGCTGGAATGCAGTGGCTTGATCTCAGCTCACTGCAACATCTGCCTCCGCAGTTCAAGCAATTCTTCTGCCTCAGCCTCCTGAGTAGCTGGAACTACAGGTGCATGCCACCACACCTGGCTAATTTTTGTATTTTTAGTAAAGACAGGGTTTCGCCATGTTGGCCAAGATGGTCTCAATCTCTTGACCTCGTGATTCGCCCACCTCAGCCTCCGAAAGTGCTGGAGTTACAGATGTGAGCCAACACACTCAGCCAGAGCTTATAGGATTCCAATGGAAAAGATGCCAATGGAAAAACTTATTCAGTACATGCAAACATTTAATATAGTGTGGTTGAATTAGTTGTTGAGAAGGTCAGAGTTTGATATTTCTAAAAATCAGAGAGGGTCCCCAAAAGCAAAATTCTTATTTATCTGAAGTCATACTGCATCACTAACTCTGAGTGCCCTTGCAAATCTGCATCTTTAGATATTAAAAAAGGAAGGCAACTCTATGTGCATGTCCCACAGCCAAGTAAGTTAATGGTGTTGTATTTATTATAAAAAACAGCTTTTTAATAAACTCCACAGTGGTAAAGATTTGATCTCTGATCATGTATTAAGTGGTTTTATAAGCTTCCAGTTCAAAATATAAATATTGTAGCTACACTTAGAATAACCTCTAATAAAGTCAAATATATTTTAAACATTCTCATATAAATATGCTTGACCCAGAAAAGTCTACTGTAACATGTCTGAAAAATTTTTAAGCACCTAAAATTTCTCTACCAATAGCACAAACACAGCTGCAATATCAAATTTCTCCATAGTGAAAATAATAGTTTCTTGAGACATAATCTTCGAGAGTGATATTTAAAGAGAAAGTTCAATCTGTTGTCATGTTGTCATACACATTTTCAAAAGAAAATGATTGAACTAACATTGTTTTTTGCAGTAATGTAAATAAAACTTCAGTGATTCCTGAAAGATTTCTCTTTTTTTTTTTTTTTTTTTTT
>NW_016109108.1:0-1515 GCF_001604975.1 Cebus imitator | reverse complement strand
AAGCAATTCTCCCACCTTAGCCTCCCAAGTAGCTAATACTGTAGATGTGCACCATCATGCCTGGCTAAATCTTGATTTTTTTTTTTTTTTTGAGAGGAGTCTGGCTCTTGTTGCCCAGGCTGGAGTGCAGTGGCGCAATCTCGGCTCACTGCAACCTCTGCCTCCTCGGTTCAAGCGATTCTTCCGCCTCAGCCTCCCGAGTAGCTGGTACCACAGGCACGTGCCACCACACACGGCTAATTTTTGTATTTTTAGTAGAGATGGGGTTTCACCATATTGGCCAGGATGGTCTCGATCTCTTGACCTCGTGATCCGCCCACCTCGACCTCCCAAAGTGCTGGGATTACAGGCGTGAGCCACCGCGCCCGGCTCCTGTTTGCCTCTCTAAAAAGATGAGCTTGTTGAATTCGGAGCTTTTAGTTTTGTTTGATTCTCCACGCCCAGTAAGAACACTTAGTAGATGCTCAATATTTGTTGAATGAGTGAGTGAGTAGAATACTTTATTCTTGGGCATGGCGGTGGCAGCGACCTCGTGGCGTCTCTGACTTCTTTCCGGGTGGCGGCGGTAGCGGCGGCTGCTGCTCCGAGGGGCGACAGGAGAGAGCGCGCAGGATGAAACAGGTGCTGGAGGCCAGGCAGCGTGCGCCGAAAGGCACTTCTTCAGATCCTGAAAGTCACCTGCTGGGGGAGCACTGAATCTTCCATTTCTTGGCCTCCCAATGTGCTGGGGTTACAGGCGTGAGCCACTGTGCCCGGCCAGGAGAGTCTCATTTTTATTTTTATTTTTTAATTTTTTTAAACTTTTTTTTTTTTAATAGAGATTAAGTTTCGCCATGTTGACCAGGATGGTCTCGATCTCTTGACCTCCTGATCCGCCCGCCTCGACTTCCCAAAGTGCTGGGATTACAGGCGTGAGCCACCGCGCCCAGCCTGAATCTCATTTTTAACTCCATGCCTCTCTTGATGCCAAAACCAGCAAGACATGGTGGCAGAGGCCTGTAGCCCTAGCTACTTGGGAGACGGAAGTGGGAGGATCCCTTGAGCCCAGGAGTTCACAGCTGCAGTGAGCTGTGATTGCACCGGTGTACTCCAGCCTGGGTAACAGAGCAAGACCGTATCTCCTGCCTCCATCTGCAGCTGCCAGGAGATGCAGCCTGGCAGTGTCTGCCTCCCAGTGCGTTTCTGCAGGCAAGGCGCTTATTTCTTCTTATTGTAGAATGGTATTCTTCTACATGTATGTGCCCCAATTTATTGACTCATTTCCCAGTATAAAGACATCTAGCTTGTTTCCAGGTTTTGGTGATTACGAATAAAGCTGCAATAAACATTTGCATGCAGTATTCTGTGTGACTGTAGGATTTCATTTCTCTTGGGTAAATATTTTGGAGTGGGATTGCTGGGTCACATGGTATTTTATATTTACATTTATAAGAAACTTCCAAAATCTTTCTCAAGCTGGCTGTACCATTTTTCACTCACCCTAGCTATGTATGAGAGTTCCAGCTGTCCCAAATA
>NW_016109107.1:4512-5643 GCF_001604975.1 Cebus imitator | reverse complement strand
CTGCAGTGAGCCATCATCACACCACTGCACTCCAGCCTGGGTAACAGAATGAGACCCTGTCTTGAAGAAAAAACAAAGAAAGAAAATTGCACACACGCATGCACTCTGCCTGGGCAACAGAGCAAGACCCTGTCTCAAAAAAAAAAAAAAGAAACCTAAAAGAATAAAATTGGATTGTTTGTAACACAAAGAAATGATAGATGCTTGAGGCGACAGATCCCCCATTTACCCTGATGTGATAATTAGACAATGCATGCCTGTGTCACGATATGTCATGTACCCCATAAATACGTACACCTACTACGTACCCATAACAATTAAAAATTAAAAAAAAACTTAAAGCTCTGGAAGGATTCCAAATTCATCACAATGTTTCATCTCAAAAGTGTGGGATGGGGAGAGGAAAATCCCTTTTTCATTTAACACCCTGTGTCAACTGACATTCAGAAATGACTTTGTCATGATTTTCTAAAATGAGAATTTTAAAAAATTTTTCAAGCGCTTCCCATCATTACCCTGTGGATGAGGCCTAAAGCCGTCACCTGGGTCCAGCCGGCCCTGCAGCTGGTATTGCTGCCGTCTCCCACGGCCTGTCCCATCCTCCCACGGCATGTCCCATCCTCCCACAGTGTGCCCCATCCTCCCATGGCGTGTCCCAGCTTCCCACAGTGATCTGCCCAACCACAGGGCACCACACACTCTCTCACCTTCCGGCTCATAGACGCTCAGAACACACTGCTGTTCAGCCACTACATACCAGCCCCTTCCTTCCTGATTCAGAAGAACATCATGTCTACCTCTTCCAAGGGTGGAGAGCAGGCCAGGAGCTTAAGAGTTGAGAGTGAGAACTCCAGTGAAACCTGGGTTTAATTCCTGGCTGCACTTCTTACTAGCTAAATTTCCCTGTGCAAGTCACTTTGCCTGTCAGTTTCCTCCCCTTTAAAATGGGGATAGAAACCGAACAACTGAAAAGTACGAGTGAGAGTCCATGTGGCAGGAAAAGAATAAGTGTGCAATCAATGGCACACGATGTTGTTTACTGATGTTATTATCATTCCAGGGAATAGGAGGAGGCAGCGGCAGGGCCTTGAATGCCAAGCACAAAGTTGGGCACTTTACACACAGTTGGTT
>NW_016109107.1:0-1743 GCF_001604975.1 Cebus imitator | reverse complement strand
GAAGAATAAAATGGAATTAGAAAAGAGAAAGTAAGAGTATTATTACTGGCCAGGCACAGTGGCTCACACCTGTAATCCCAGAACTTTGGGAGGCAGAGGTGGGTGGATCACCTGAGATCAGGAGTTCGAGATCATCCTGGCCAACATGGAGAAACCCCGCCTCTACTAAAAATACAAAACTTAGCCAGGTGTAGTGGCACATGCCTGTAATCTTAGCTACTCCGGAAGCTGAGACAGGAGAATCACTTGAACCAGGGAAGCGAAGGTTGCAGTGGTCTGAGATCACACCACTGCACTCCAGCCTGAGTGACAGAGAGAGACTCTCTCTCTCAAAAAAAAATATATATATATTATTATTATTTGCAGATGGTACAGGTATAGGTCTGGGAAATCCAAGAGAATCCACTGCAAAACTATTAAACCAAAAGCAAATTAAGTAAAGTGGCAGGGAATTAAGTCAACATTCCCAAATCGATTGTGTATATCAATTGTATATATATGTATATTAATTACAGTTAGAAAATAAAATGAAAGAAACCTTAGCATTATAAAAATATCAATTATTCATAAATCAATCTAAAAGTTCAATGTGATCAATAAAAAACCCAACAAGATTTTTTTTAACTAGGCAAGTCAATTTTTAAATTTGTAAGTAAAAACATTTGAAAAAGAGTAGCCAGATAATGCCTAAAAAGAAGAGTAATGAGGGAGAAACAGCCCAACCAGATAGTAAACCTTACTATAAAGACACAGTAATTAAAACTGTGGCTAGCCGGGTGCAGTGTCTCACCCTTGTAATCTGAGCATTTTGGGAGGCCGAGGTGGGCAGATCACCTGAGGTCAAGAGTTCAAGACCAGCCTGACCAACATGGAGAAACCCCATCTCTACTAAAAATACAAAATTAGCCGGGCGTGGTGGCACATGCCTGTAATCCCAGCTACTCAGGAGGATGAGGCAGGAGAATCCCTTGAGTCCGGGAGGCAAAGATTGCACTTAGCCGAGATTGCACCATTGCACTCCAGCTTGGGCAACAAGAGCGAAACTCTGTCTCAAAAAAAAAAAAAAAAAAAAGGACAAAAACCTGTGCTGTTGTCACATCAGTAAATCAGGGGAACAGAACAGAGAGTCCAAAAGTTATCCTGAAACATAAGGGAATTTAATATATAATGAAGATGGCATTTTAGTGAGAAAAAGGTGGATGATTTTTAAGATGGAATTAGGACCAACAATCGGCCACCAGGTAACAAATACAGGTATTGATCGACTTACAACCTATGCAACTACGACCATTCGACTTTACGACCACAATTGCTAGCCACGACTGCTCTGCTGTAGATTTTTGGAAACACTACAACATTTCGATGTGTATCAAGAATATCACTACCGCCTGGGAGGCTGTGACGACAAAGTGCATGAATGGCATCTGAAAAAATTGTGTTAAGCGCTATGTTAATGATTTTGACGGATTTGACAGTGAACATGAACTTGAAACGATTTGGGAAAAAATAGTAAAACTCGCTAAAGACCTTTCTTTGGAGTGTGAATTGGAAGATGTCGAAGAGTTGCTAGACAAAGAATCCGGAGAACTTACAAATGAAGAGCTAATCGAACTGGAAGAAGAAAGAGTGGCGGAAGAAGAAAGAAGAGAAGCAGAGAAAGAAGAGGAGGAGCCAGACAGAAAGTTCACCACTAAGGGATTATCAGACTGTTTATCTTTACTGAATAAACTTCTTATACATTTC
>NW_016109106.1:3970-5647 GCF_001604975.1 Cebus imitator | reverse complement strand
AAAAAAAAAAAAAAAAACGAGATATTGTTTCCTAAGACTGACACTGTGCTAAGCTCTTTTATTTATTGCCTCATCTAATCTTTGCAATAACTCTATGAGGTAGAAGTTATTCCAGTTTCAAAGATGACAAAATTAAAATTTACAAAAATTAAATGCTGTGATTCTAAAGAAATGGAACAATCCAAAATGCTAACCCTAGGACCAAGATCTTAATCACCAGGTTAAATGTATTAGCAGCAGGCTAAGAGGAAAAGAAGGGGTCTCCAACAGAAGAGGAACCATGAACATAAAGTAAAATGACATAAACATCATAATATGTGAATAAAAACAAAGCAATGAGCCTGGGACATCAAGGCTGCAATGAGCACTGATCACCCCACTTCACTCCAGCCTGGGTGACAGGGCAAGACACAATCTCAATAAACAAATAAAAATTAAAAAAAAAAAAAAAAAACAGTTGAGTTGACAGAACACAGAATCTAAGGAGGGGAACTGCTCAACACAAAAGTGGAAAGGAAAAGATCAGGCTTAGAGAGGCTTACGGGGGTTATCCTGTTGCATGCTCAATGTGGTATCACTAAAAGTTCTAAGCAGGATTATAACATGATTTAAAAAATGAATTTGGCCAGGTGCTATGGTTCACATCTGTAGTCCCAGTGACTCAGGAGGCTGAACTGGGAAGACTATTTGAGGCCAACAGTTTGAGACCAGCATGGGAAACATACAAGATCCTGTCTCTATAAAAAAAAAAAAAAAATTTTTTTTGAGACGTAATCTCACTCTGTCTCCAGGCTGGAGTGCAGTGGCGTGATCTCAGCTCACTGCACCCCCCGCCTCCCCAGTTCAAGCAATCCTCTTGCTTCAGCCTCCCAAGTAGCTAGGAGGATAGGTGCACACCACTGTACCCAGCTAATTTTTGTATTTTTAGTAGAGATAGGGCTTCACCTTGTTGGCCAAGATGGTCTCAATCTCTTCACCTTGAAATCTACCCACCTTGGCCTCCCAAAGTGCTGGGATTACAGGCATGAGCCACTGTGCCCAGCCAAAAAAATTTTTTAATTAGCCAGGGATGGTGGCATGCACCTGTAGTCCCAGCTACTTGGGAGGATGAAGTGTAAGGATTACTTGAGCCCAAAGTGACCACAATGGGTTATGATCATGTCACTATATTCCACCCTTAGCAACAGAATGAGACTCCATCTCTTGAAAAAAAAAATACAATCAAAGTCCTCAGCAAAAATAAAAATAAAAATAAAAAAATAAAAAATTTGAGAAGGACAATGCTGAAGGCAGGGAGGCCTACGGGGGGATACTGCCGGAATCTAGGACAGTGATATCAAGGGCCTGGACTAAGGCAATACTACCACAAATGAAAAGGCCAGAATCTAGAATTAGATTCATTTTAAAGTATGCATGTGTGCTTAAATAAGATATTAGAATTTAGGCATAATGACTATATTATTCCTCACTTATTGGATCTATGGTAGTCATATCCAGAAATATTTCCTAGGCCGGGCGCGGTGGCTCAAGCCTGTAATCCCAGCACTTTGGGAGGCCGAGGCGGGTGGATCACGCGGTCAAGAGATCGAGACCATCCTGGTCAACATGGTGAAACCCCGTCTCTACTAAAAACACAAAAACATTAGCTGGGCATGGTGGCGCGTGCCTGTAATCCCA
>NW_016109106.1:0-1270 GCF_001604975.1 Cebus imitator | reverse complement strand
AAAAAAAAAAAAAAAAAAGCTATGTTTGGTGGTGTGCTCCTGTAGTTCTAGCTACTTGGAAGGCTGAATTGGGAGGATCACTAGAGCCCAGGAGGAGGCTGAGGCTGTAGTGAGCTGTGATTGTGCCACCATACTCCATTCTGGGCAACAGAGTGAGACCAGGTCTCTAAAAAACAGTATTTTTAGTATTAAAAATAACCTAAATGTCCACCAATAGAAAATGAGTGATGAAATAAACTGTAGTATACTGATAAAACAGAATGACACACAGGAACTAAAAAGAGCAAATTACAGCCGAGCACAATGGCTCGTGCCTATAATCCCAGCACTTTAGGAGGTTGAGGCGGGTGATCACCCAAAGTTGGGACCAACCTGACGAACATGGAGAAACCCCGTCTCTACTAAAAATACAAAATTAGCCAGACATGGTGATGCATGCCTGTAATCCCAGCTACTCGGGAGGCTGAGGCAGGAGAATTGCTTGAACCTGGAAGGCGGAGGTTACAGTGAGCCAAGATCACGCCACTGCACTCCAGCCAGGACAACAAAAGTGAAACTCCATCTCAAAAAAAAGAACGAATTACTATACAAAAACATGAATGAATCTTGCTCTTAGAAACTACAATTAATAACAGAAGCCATACCCTTTAATGTGAAATATATATACTATTTAAATGTAAATATAAATACTTCCTCAACCTAAGTTTCTTCTTATACTAGTCCAATAAATCTTAGGTCTGCTTTCCTTCTTTCT
This sequence comes from Cebus imitator, assembly GCF_001604975.1. Lineage (NCBI taxonomy): Eukaryota > Metazoa > Chordata > Mammalia > Primates > Cebidae > Cebus > Cebus imitator. The sequence continues at coordinate 516 of NW_016109106.1, read as the reverse complement.
CTTCCATGCCACCAATACCACCATTTTTCTTCTTAATTTTACTGTTAGATATGCTGTTTTTGGAAGAAGTATAGAGGGAATGGTAGTAAAGGGAGCATACTTTAGGATTCAATTTATTTTGAACAATAAAGTTTAGAGACTCTGTACACCATAAAGTGGTATCACTGCACATTATAAAGGAATTCATGTGTCATAAGAAAAGGTATCACTGTGAGAAATTTTATTATGTTTTTGTTTGTTTTTTAAGACACAGAGTCAGGCCAGGAGCAGTGGCTCACGCCTCTAATCCTAGCACTTTGGGAGGCCAAGGCAGGCAGATTGCCTAAGCTCAGGAGTTCGAGACCAGCCTGGGCAACACAGTGAAATCCTGTCTCTACTAAAATGCAAAAGAAATTAGCCAGGCATGGCAGCGTGCACCTGTAGTCCCAGCTACTCGGGAGGCTGAGGCAGGATAATTGCTTGAACCCAAGAGGCGGAGGTTGCAGTGAAATGAGGTCACGCCACTGCACTCCAGCC
>NW_016109105.1:4558-5651 GCF_001604975.1 Cebus imitator | reverse complement strand
TACATATATAAAGGCAACTTGATTCTTTCTCATTGTTTCTCACAGAACTCTCTAAGTTCAAAATTTATTCTTGTAATTTTCTAGAAATACTTCAAGTCAGGTTGATGTTACATAGTAGATGTAATTTCTACAATTAGGGCTGGTAGCAGTGGCTCATGCCTGTAATCCCAGTACTTTGGGAGGCCAAGGTAGGTGGATCACTTGAGGCCAGGAGTTCAAAACGAGCCTGGCCAACATGGTGAAACCCTGTATCTACTAAAAATACAAAAAAATAGCCGTGTGTGGTGATGCACATCTGTAATCTCAGCTACTCGGGAGGCTGAGATGTGAGAATTGCTTGAACCTGGAAGCAGAGGTTGCAGTGAGCCCAGCCTGGGCAACAAGTGAGCCTCTACCTCAAAAAAACAAAATCTATAATTAAAATTTTCAGTGATTTTAAGAAAGTAAAAGTTTGCAGATAAAACCTGATAATTTTCTCTTTTAAAATTAAAAGTAGTCCTAATGAAGTTATGAACAGAAAAACAATTTTTTTTGAAAAAATTAAAAAATAAGACAAATTAAAACTAGGTTCAGTGAGCCCCTTGGTTAAACCACTAGGCTGAAATTAGTTGAATAAGTAGGTTAAATGAATATCTTCAAGAACAACCTTGAGGGAGATAAATTGTCACAAAGGCTTAACATGACCATCTGGAGTCTGTGTATATAGGAGGAATAAATTATTCCTTTTTTATTTTGACTTGGTGATTAATGTTTACAAGCTCCATTGAACTACATCTCTCCTAGAGGCCACCTCCGTAGTTAATGCCCAAATACCTGATGCCTGTGAAAAGGACCCCTTTCCCATTTGCCATGGGAAGAATATGTGACTGTAATAGTCTTTTACCAATATTATGAAAGGATTCTGTTGTGTGATTGAGGAACTAACAGAAGAGTGATGAGATTTGATGTCATGTAACAAATGCTCACTTCCTATTACTCCAGGTGGTAAGAAAGTAGAGGTGAAGGCCAGGCATGGTGGCTCACGTCTGTAATCCCAGCACTTTGGGAGGCCAAGGTGGGTGGATCAACTGAGGTCAGGAGTTTGAAACCAGCC
>NW_016109105.1:0-1218 GCF_001604975.1 Cebus imitator | reverse complement strand
CCCAGGCTGGAGTGCAGGGGCACAATCTTGGCTCACTGCAACCTCCATCTCCTGGCAATTCTTCTACCTCAGTCTCCCAAGTAGCTGGGATTACAGGTGCCTGCCACCATCCTGGCAAATTTTTGTATTTTTAGTAGAGACAGTGTTTCACCATTTTGGTCAGGCTGGTCTTGAACTCCTGACCTCAGGTGGCCCAACTGCCTGGGCCTCCCAAAGTGCTGGGATTACAGGCATGAGCCATCAAACCCAGCCTATTATACATGTCTTAATGAATAAATCACTTAGGTTTATTAGATTCTCTCTCTTTTTTTATATTTATTTATCGATTTATAGTATGACCTGCTTCCCATCTCAGCTCCAGACTAAAGACTATAACCTAATAGCCAGGTCTCACCAAAGCAGGGTAAACTCTATATTTATCTCATTATTTGAATGAGAACATAATTTTTCTCTTCATGGAATTGCCTTGCAAAATGGTGACTCTTAGTTGTGATGCTGAAACTGTGCTGTATTCTGGAATGGTAATTTCCCTTGACATCAAGGTCACTCTTCTTTCTGGAACTTTGTAGTTTAAAACAGGACAAGTCAGTGTGTACTCTGAGTGTAGGGCACTGAAAGGCACCTGAGCACATTCTCATTATCAAGCGTGACAGCTTACCGCCATTTGAAATGGAAAGAAAATGGGCTTTGGAAACCTAGATCTATGTAGGAAACCTCTTGAATCTTAATCCAAGCTAAAAGGTGCATATATGTACTGTTTACTATAGATAATTCCCAGTGTTCAATTGCTACTGGGTAAAAACTCAAGACCACTGGCATTGCTGGGAGACAGATTAACTGTAAATAATAAAGAAAGTGTGGAGTCAAGCCTCTAAGTGAGCAGAAGACTATAATCAATGAAGAGCATCGGCTGGGCACAGTGGCTCACACCTGTAATCCCAGCACTTTGGAAAGCTGAGGTGAGTGGATCACCCGAGGTTAGGAGTTTGAGACCAGCCTGTCCTACATTTTGAAACCCCATCTCTACTGAAAATACAAAATTAGCCAGGTGTGGTGGTGCCTGCATGTAGTCCCAGCTACTCTGAAGGCTGAGGCAGGAGAACCACTTGAACCTGGAAAGTGGAGGTTGCAATGAGCCAAGATCATGCCACTGTACTCCAGCCTGGGCAACAGAGCAAGACTCAAAGAACAAGAGAGGAGAGGAAAGGCGAGGCGAGG
>NW_016109104.1:0-5653 GCF_001604975.1 Cebus imitator | reverse complement strand
TTTTAAAGACAGGGTTTCACCATGTTGGTCAGGCTGGTCTTGAACTCCTGACTTCAGGTGATCCACCCACCTTGGCCTCCAAAGTGCTGGGGTTACAGGCGTGAGCCACGGCGCCCGGCCTTTATTTTTATGTATGTATTTATTTATTTTTTCCCTGTCTTTATAAAAAAAAAAAAAGAAAGAAAGAAAATGGGAACGTCATAATACAACCACCAGGAGGTGAATTTTACCAAGAACCACAGTGAGCTTTGAAAGAGGTTTTCAAGCCTCAGATAAGATCTATGGCCAAGACTTTGCTTTTGGCCTAAAGAGACCCTACACAGAACACCTGGCCTGGTCAGGCCAGACTCCTGACCTACCAGAACTGGGACATAATACATGTGTGGTTTTGAGTTTTTGGTTTTGTCTTTTGATTTTTGTTTGTTTGTTTGTTTGTTTCTTCTTGTTTTTTGCTTGACAGTCTTAATATGTGTCTTTAAATTTCTATTTTATTTGATTTACTTTATTTTATTTCTTTTAAGATGGAGTCTCACTGTGTCACCCAGGTTTGAGTGCAATGGCATGCTCTCAGCTCACACTGCAACCTCTGCCTCCTGGGTTCAAGTAATTCTCCTGCCTCGGCCTCCCGAGTAGCAAGGATTACAGGTGTCCACCACCATGCCAGCTAATTTTTTTTGTATTTTTAGTAGAGATTGCGTTTCACAATGTTGGAGATGCTGGTCTCAAACTCCTGACCTCAGGCAATCCACCTGCCTTGGCCTCTCCCAAAGTGCTGGGATTACAGGCATAAGCCACCGTGACTGTCTTAATGCATCTTTTTTATTTTATTATTTTATTTTATTTTATTTATTTATTGAGATGGAGCCTCACTCTGTTGCCCTGTTGCCAGGCTGGAGTACAGTGGTGTGATCTCAGCTCACTGCAACCTCCACCCCCGGGTTCAAGTGATTCTTCTGCCTCAGCCTCTCAAGTAGCTGTGATTACAGGTATGTTCCACCACACCTGGCTAATTTTGTATTTTTAGTAGAGATGGGCTTTCTCCATGTTGGACAAGATGGTCTCTATCTCTTGACCTCGTAATCTGACCGCTTTAGGATTACAGGCGTGAACCACTGTGCCTGGGCCTGTTTTGTTTTATTTTATTTTATTTTGAGACAAGAGTATTGCTCTGTTGCCTAGGCTGGAGTGCGGTGGCATGATCTCGGCTCACTGCAGCCTCTGCCTTCTGGGTTCAAGTGATTCTCCTGCATCAGCCTCCCAAGTAGCTGGGATTATAGGTGCGTGCCACCAGGCCTGGCTAATTTTTGTAATTTTAGTAGAGATGGGGTTTCACCATGTTGGACAGGATGGTCTCGAACTCCTGACCTCAGGTGATTTGTCTGCCTCAGCCTCTCAAAGTGCTGGGAATACAGGTGTGAGCCACAGCCCCTGGCCATTTTTTTGTGGTTTTGAAATGCAGGGATTCATCATGTTGGCCAGGCTGGTCTCCAGTTCCTGGCCACAAGTGATCTTCCCACCTCAGCCTCCCAAAATGCTAAGAATACAGCCCATGAGCCACCGCGCCCAGCCAGGAAGGTAAACTGATTGGAAGGGTGACTGTGAGATTTGTCTTGAAGGTGAAAGTTTGCATGGCAAGCAGGTTATTTTTACTTAGATGACATATTTCATCTAAACTTTGTTTCAGACTTAAAGGATCTGAAAAAAAAAAGAAAGAAAGAAAGAGAGAGAGAGAAAAAGAAAAAGAAAGAGAAAGAAAGAGAGAGAGAGAGAAAGAGGGAAAGACAGTAATTTCTTCTTAACTCCTATATCAATTGTAATGGTTCCTATTTTGATTAATAAAGATGTGTTTGAGCCTAGTTATAATGATTCAAAATTCATGGTCCAAAACCACAATTACTTTTGCACCAACCTAAAGTATTTTGCACCAACCAAAGTGTTTTGTGTAATTTATAAAGAATAGAAATTTATTGCTCACAGTCCTGGAGGCTGGGAGGTTCAAGATCAAGGAACCAGCAAATTTGCTGTCTGGTAAGAGCCTGTTCCTCACAGATAGTGCCTTCTGTATGTCTTCACACATGGTGCAAGCAGCAAGGCAGCTCTCTGAGGCCTCATTTATAAGGATAGTAATGCCAGTCAGGACGGTAGACCCTTCATGACCTAACCAACCCCAAAGACCTCTTAATATAATCACCTTGGTGATTAGATTTCACTATATGAATTTGGGGAGTGACAGAAACGTTCAGTCCATATCATAAATAAATCTGTTTCAGTGAAATTTAGCATTTACTCAGCTAATGTTAGTTTAGCTGGTTCTCCTCCTTCTGAGCACATTGAAGAATTCCACTTCCCCATTCTCTTTTGCTATTGAGACAGATCATGTGACTTATTCTGGCCAATGAATTGTGAGATGAAGTGGTATATTTTATGATTAGATTATTTAATTGTCTGAATGAGCCCCTCCATTCTGTCTTCCCACTTCTGAAGTGATTATGGAATCATGTATAGAATTTTGTACCACTGAGTCACCACATAAAGGAAAGCTGCTTCAGAGTGTCACCTGGACTTGCAATGGATTTTGTGAAAGCAAGAAATTAAATTTTGTTGTAGCCAGGCAGTGAGATTTTTGTCTTGCTACGACAGAATAACTAATACAGCATTCCTTGGCCAAGATGAATCTGTTAAGTGGCCTAGCTGATGAAGAGGTAGAATGGTGAACTAACAATCAACTGCTGGATGCTTTCCATGTGCGCAGGAGACTGCTAGGTGCAGGCGCAATGCAAAGATGTCTGCAACACAATCAAAAGTCTCACTGTCTCTATGGTCTTCTTTGGTTCTCTGCCTTCCAATAGGTAGAACTAAATGTTTCCTCTTAAAGTTCCTTCCTTTCTTCCTTCCTTCCTTCCTTCCTTCCTTCCTTCCTTCCTTCCTTCCTTCCTTCCTTCCTTCCTTCCTCCCCTCCTTCCTTCCTTTCTCTCTTTCTTTCTTTCTTTTCTTTTTTTCCCTCCCCTCTTCCCCTCAACACTTCACCCAGGCTGAACGTTCCGTGAATGGATCAGGATCTCTTCCAGGCCTTTGCCAATGCTGCTTTTTTCTGCTTAAAATGTCACTTACTCTCTCAAACTCCTTGTCTAACTAACTCTTGCTCATGTTTTATGTATTAAAATTACAACAAAATTTCTTCTTAAGCCCTTCCCTGCTCTCTAAAGTCTAGCTTAAGTTCTCTGGGCTCCCACAGCTCTCTGGACCTCCTTCATATACCATTTATCATTATGCAAAATGATTGCCTGTTCAGCTGTCTGTCACCTTCACCTGATGGCTATGGATGTCTTGTTCACCTTTGTGGTCTAGCGTCTCACCAAGATCCTGGCATAGAGTAGGATCTTGTACCTACAGTATGTTTTCAAATGAAATCAATATAGCACCTCATTGTAATAAGATAATATGTAAATAAATGAGCATGCTGTGTTCATGGGACAGAGATTGAATAGGCCTGACTAGAATAGAAGATATAGAAGCATGTAAGGAGTTGTGGGAAATAAGGATGGGTGGGTGCCAGGATGAGGCCTTGAAAGGAGGGTTTTGATAGGCTAGCAGATGATTTTATACTTTCTGCTGTTGGAAATCCATGGAGTCACAGAAAAGCTTAGTACAGGATAGTGAGTGGTGTGTGTGATGTTGAAGGATCATTATTCTGGTACCAGTATGTAGGATGGATAGAGGGTGGGCATCACTGTGATTATCCAAGGCAGCTAGTGATCATTTGGACAGGAGAAATGAGGACCTAGGCTAGGTTGGAGGTGGTGGAGTTAGAGAAGAGTAGATAGTGATAGTAAATTTTAAATAATCACCAGCAGAAGCCTTGGAAAATCACCTCAGAATACATTTACGGTAAATAAGCTGATGATTGCACTCTATTTTTCTTTTTTTTTCCCATCTTTTACTTCAGTCAATGCACTCTATTTTTCAAATTCAGATAAAATCAAGTTCACATTTCCATCAAATCTTAAAAAGAAAATAGTCACAGATCAGGGTAATTGGATGTGGCCTCCAGGGAAGCCGGTCTCACCACTTTACATTTTCACTTCATGAACCTCAGGTAATTTTTATTTTTGCTGTGAGGGACTTATTCCCTCTCCAAGCCTCTGCAACCCCTTTCCATGAGTTCCAACATGGAAGGACTCCTAAAATCACCTCCCCAACTGGCCTTAAGGTAGGAATAATTCTGCTGACTTGATACAAGTTTTGTGAGGGGTGTGTGTGTGTGTGTGTGTGTATGTCTGCGTGTTCAACTGCTCTCTCAGAGCAATAACATCTAGAAACACAAAGCTGTCATAGGTAAGGTCTTTTATTTGATGGATATCCTGAACTGAAGAGTTGTTTAAAACACACACGTACATTCACATGCAAGCACATGAATGTGCATACATGTATGCACATACACATTCTAAATAGAAAAAATGAATGACTTGAATGAGTTAGCCTAAATTAGAAGAATTTGCCATACAACATAGAAATAGAGGAACTCTAGTTTCTCTGCATAGATTAATAATAGTGAGTCCGAGAGCAATGCTAGTCAAAATAAGCTGGGAAGATGTATCCAGAATGGGCATATAAAGGTTATTAGGAATATAAAACAGCATAGCCAATTGATATGTAGATGTAATTTCTTCATTTGATATATAGAACTCATTAGAGTGAGGTGTTTAAGAGAGCTGGCTCTGCAGTCAGTCAGATCTGGCTCAAGTCCTAGCCACCACTTGTTAGCTATGTGATCTTGCATACTTTGGCCTGTCTACAACTCGGTTTCCTCAGATGTCAAATGGAGGCATATATAATACCAATTCCATAAGTTTTTGATGAAGATTATCTTCATAAAGACCCTATTTTCAAATAAGGTAATATTCTGAGAATGTGCCTTGGAATTAGGACTTCAATGTATCTTTTCATAGAAAGAAAATAGATACAAAGAGGCTGATACGTGATAGTGCTAAATACATAATAGCTATTGTCTATGTGTCTGTCTGTGTCCAAGTTTCCTCTTTCTATAAGGACATATATTATAAAAACATATTGGATTAGGGCACATACTAATGACCTTGTATTGACTGGATTATCTTCATAAAGACCCTATTTTCAAATAAGGTCATATTCTGAGAATATGCCTTGGAATTAGGACTTCAATGTATCTTTTTATAGGGGAGGTGGAGGAGAACACAACTCAACCCATAATAATACCTGCTTGTGGTTGTTTTGGTTTGTTTCTTTTTTAACTTCACCAGATTTCAGTTCCCTGGCCCTTCCATGTTGTTCTAGTCAATTAACCCTTTTCTGTCTTTAATTCTTTCCTGACCTAGACTAGGCCTGTGATATATTATTCAATGACTCTCTATCCCCCTTATACTTCCATCCCACTTTCCAGAAAAACTCTAATCCTTGGTCAATTCAACTGCACCTGCCTTCTTCGTACCTTCTTACTCTAGAGTTGCTAAGTGCTGCAAGAGGAAATCCTGCCACTCTGTGGATGGGTGCCAGCCAGTACACATTCATGATCTCCAATTCCAACTCAGTCCTTGGAGGCTGTCCAGGATCCTCCAGAGAAACAGAATCAATAGGAGGAGTGTGTGTGTGTGTGTGTGTGTGTGTGTGTGTGTGT
>NW_016109103.1:3652-5657 GCF_001604975.1 Cebus imitator | reverse complement strand
AAAAAAAAAAAAAAAAGGATAAGGAGAGAAAATGTTTTTGTGCAGCTGTACCATGTGTTTATGTTTTAAGTGAACTGTTATTACAAAAGTCAAAAATATTTTTAAAATTAAAAAGTTTATAAAGCAAAAAAATTAACCCTAAGATTTGGTTAATTTATTGAGAAAGAATAATAAATTTAATGTAACCTAAGTATACATTGTTTATAAAGTTTGTGAAAATAAAGTTTTAAAGTTGTTGGATCTTTAAAAATATTTTAAGTCGCCAGACGTAGTGGCTAACACCTGTAATCCCAGCACTTTGGGAGGTTGAGGCAGGTAGATCATGAGGTCAAGAGATTGAGATCATCCTGGCAACATGGTGAAAACCCGTCTCTACTAAAAATACAAATTTAGCCAGGCATGGTGGTGCGTGCCTGTAGTCCCAGCTACTTGAGAGGCTAAGGCGGCAGAATCACTTGAACCTGGGAGGTGGAGCTTGCAGTGAGCCAAGATTGCGCCACTGCACTCCAGCCTGGCGCCGGGCGACAGAGCAAGATTCTGTCTCAAAAAAAAAAAAAAGAAAATTAAGTTTTGGTTGGGCATGGTGGCTCACACCTGTAATCCTAGCACTTTGGGTGACCAAGGTGGGCAAATCACTTTTAGTCAGGAGTTCGAGACCAGCATGGGCAACATGTTGAATCCCCGTCTCTGCTAAAAATACAAAAATTAGCCGAGCATGGTGGCACACACCTATTATCCCAGCTACTCAGGAGGCTGAGGCAGGAGAATGTTTGAACCCAGGAGGTGGAGGTTGCAGTGAGCCGAGAGCACACCAGTGCACTCCAGCCTGAGAGGGCAAGACTTCTGTCTTAAAAAACAAAGTAAGTCTTGAAAGACATTCAACAATTATCTGAGTCATGTAGTATGTAGTTATAATTTTTGGTTTTTAGATTACAGATTGACTTTATTGTGCTTGTTTTGTGAATGACTAGGAGAGACTAGAGACCAGATTCTTCTTTTGATTATTGATATTTATTATAGATTAATTGTCTCTTTTATGGTCTTATATCTAACTTACTTCAGATGGCACAAAAGACCCCATGACTGTTAAATCTTCAGTGTAAGATGTTCTATATACCTTCCCTCTCCACACACAAAAAAGGCTAATCAAATAATTGTAATTACAGTAGTTTACACTAATATCCTATCATAGTATACAGTAATGTACACTAGGCCTTCACATTCAGTCACTTCTCTCTCATGACTCACCCAGAGCAACTTCCAGGCCTGCAAGCTTCATTCATGGTAAGTGAGCTATGCTGGTGTACCATTTTTCAATCTTTTATACATTTTTTTGTTCATTTGGTATTTTTGTGTTTTTTTGTTCTTTTTTTTTAAGATGGGGTTTCACCATGATGGCCAGGCTGGTCTTGAACTCCTGACCTCAGGTGATTCACCCACCTCGGCCTCCCAAAGTGTTAGGATTACAGGCATGAGCCACCACGCCCGGCCTTTTTTGCATTTTTGAGACGAGGTCTTGCTCTGTCACCCAGCCTGGAGTGCAGTGGCATGATCTCAGCTCACTGCCACCTCCGCCTCTGGGGTTCAAGCGATTCTCCTGCCTCAGCCTCAAGTAGCTGGGACTATAGGTGTACACTACCATGCCTAGCTAATTTTTGTATTTTTAGTAGAGATGGGGTTTCACCATGTTGGCCAGGATGGTCTCAATCTCTTGACCTCATGATCCTCCCGCGCTGGCCTACCGAAGTGCTGGGATTACAGGCTTTTATACGGTATTTTTACTGTACACTCTCTGTGTTTAAATATACAAATTCTTACCATTATGTTACAATTGCCTACAGTATTCGGGACAGTAACATGCTTACAGGTTTGTAGCGTATCAACTATAGGCTGTACCACAGGGGTGTCTAATCTTTTGGCTTCCCTGGGCCACATTGGAAAAATTATCTTGGGCCACACATAAAATACACTAACAATAGCTGATGAGCCAAAAAAAAAAAAAAAA
>NW_016109103.1:0-1232 GCF_001604975.1 Cebus imitator | reverse complement strand
AACTCCGTCTCAAAAAAAAAAAAAAAAAAGATACCAGCATTTGACACGAAACAACTAAAAGGTAAAGGTGCCAGATTTAACTGGGCAAGTCAAGACATTTTCTTCCCTGCCTGGGGTTGGATTCCCCAGAAGCAGACTGTGAGATGAGGATCCCATACAAGGACTTCACTGCTCCCAGGAGAAACCCACATGGTGAGGAGGAAGTCAGACTGGAAAGGGGAAAAAGCCAAGAAGAGTTGCGGTCTTGGGTAGAATTTCATAAAGGGGAGCTTGAGCCTGATCCTGTTTGGTTGCTCCAGAATGGAAGTTCTTCCTCAGAGTTTGTTCTTGACCCGAGGCAAAGTTGGTCAGTCAGTTCTGGCCCTCTGTGCTTTCAGGCACCGTAGCACCCGTAGGAGGGCAACCTCCAAAGAGAGTAGAGTCTTTCCAGACTGGGCATGGTGGCTCACAACTGTAATCCCAGCACTTTGGGAGGCCAAGGTGGGCAGACCATGTGAAGTCAGAAGTTTGAGACCAGCCAACATGGGAAAACCCGTCTCTCCTAAAAATATAAAAATTAGCCAGGTGTGGTGGTGGGTACCTGTAATCCCAGCTACTCAGGAGGCTGAGGCAGGAGAATCACTTGAACTTGGGAGGTGGAGGTTGCAGTGAGCCAAGATCATGCCACTGCACTCCAGTGGGTGACAGAGTGGGACTCCCTCTCAAAAAAAAAAAAAGTAATGTCTTCCCTTGGTATCTGTGAATTGGTTCTAGGATCCCCACAGATACCAAAACCCTCAGAAGCTCGAGTAAGAAAGTAAAAAGTTCCTCTTCAAAGTTTTTCTTCTTCTTAAATAATAATAATAAATGTTAGAAATAATCATTTCTTTTGATGACTAGCTTTCTTCAAAGCCTTCTTACTTTTTACAAGTAACTCTTTGTTAAGCCCTATCCTATGTAGCTGTTAGAAATGAAAGAATAGGGCCGGGCGCGGTGGCTGGCGCCTGTAATCCCAGCACTTTGGGAGGCCAAGGCCAGTGGATCACGAGGTCAAAAGATCGAGACCATCCTGGTCAACATGGTGAGATCCCATCTCTACTAAAAATACAAAAAACATTAGCTGGGCATGGTGGCGTCTGCCTGTAATCCCAGCTACTCAGGAGGCTGAGGCAGGAGAATTGCCTGAACCCAGGAGGCGGAGGTTGCGGTGAGCCGAGATCGCGCCATTGCACTCCAGCCTTGGTAACAAGAGT
>NW_016109102.1:0-5663 GCF_001604975.1 Cebus imitator | reverse complement strand
GCCCACATGAGCCACAGTGACGCTCCCACAGCATCTAACAGTCACCTTCACTGTCCACACAGGCTGACAGGAGCCGGAGTGACATTCCCACAGCATATAATGAAGCCACCTTCACCGTCCACACAGGTTACCACGCCACATCCACGCCAAGACCTCCCCGACACGTGTCTGTGGCACAAACTCCGGCGGAGGCAGCCTCCACGCCAGCCGTGAGGCAGGGGCTCGGCGCTGCACTTACCAACTGCGTCTGCGGCTGCTCCCTCCCTCAGTGAGAATTTAAACAGGTCTACCAGGCACACCCAAACACTGACATTTTACGCTGTCCTACCAAACAAACTTACCAGTGATCTGCAAATTTAATGTAGCTGCAGCGTCTGCATTTTTCACCTCCTTTTTCATACTGAACAAAAGCGATTTTAAGCCACTATTCTCTTCTAAAGATGTATCTAAATGTTGTCTCAAATCATTCTGGGGACACAGAAAATACAGAAAATGCACAAGTCAAATTCAGTAAAATGCATAAAGAAAACAGAACTGAAACCTTTTGAAAATCCCAGAGGGTTCCTTTCACGTAGTCACAATGTGAAGGCAACGAGTCCGTTTCTGGCAAAGCTCCCTCCTCTGAGCCCCGAGCCCTGCCCAGCCCCACAGCACCCTTGGGAAGGGGTGGGAAGAGAGGGGGGACGGAAAGGGGCACCCCATCCTGTGAGAGCCCCACTTCTGAGTCTCCCCATACCTCCTGCACCCTCAGGGTAGGGGCAGAAAGACAGGAGGGTACAGAAAGGGGCGTCTGGCCCCGAGAGATCCCCACTCTTGCGTCTCCCAAGAGGCATGTGCTCCCGCGGGACCTGCAGGCCAGATGCCGGAGAGGGCAGCTGGTGGTGGCTGGGGCCTCCCAAGACGCCCTCACGGACACTGCAGGTCCCCGGCCTTGGTGCCAATATGAGGCATGGGGGGCCTGCAGGAACTCCCTTCTGCTCTGGCTCTCATATCCTCGAAGTACGGAGAACACATCGAGCACAGGACAAGCTGTCATCAAGGAGAGGACAGGGCCATGCCGCAGCCACATGGCAGCTGTCCCTCCCCGGCCCCAGGTGCTTATTGAGGCATGAGCCATCCAAGCCGCCAGCAGCTGCAGCCAGGGACCCCAGGGATCCAGTCTCACCTGCCTGCTGCTTTCTCAGGCACCAGCAGGCATATCCCGGGGCCGGGGGTGCTGAGCGGGCCCCACCTTGCTGCCCCCAAGGGAGGGAGCACTGGCGAATGTGCAGTACAGCCCTCGTGCTCGGGGTATCTCTGCTCGCAGAGCCCACCCGCCAATGGCCCCCTTGGCATGCAGACATCCACCAGGCTCCCAACACCCGTGGTGAGGGCTCATTGCTGGGTCCGAGACTCCAACACCCGTGGTGAGGGCTCATCGCTGGGTCCCAGACTCCAACACCCGCGGTGAGGGCTCATCACTGGGTCCGAGACTCCAGCACCCGCGGTGAGGGCTCATCACTGGGTCCGAGACTCCAACACCCGCGGTGAGGGCTCATCGCTGGGTCTGAGACTCCAACACCCGTGGTGAGGGCTCATCGCTGGGTCCAAGACTCTTCCCCTCAGGTTTATCTTCACAATTCTTCATCTTGCAGCCTCGTCCCCAAGGCGTCTGCTGCGGTGGTGCCAACCTGCACCACCCACCCTCCTCGCGGCGCTCTGGGCCATTCTGAAAGCTCCTGGCAGCGCCCGTCTCATGGTGTGGCCTCCCAAGGACGCGATGAGCTCTGCAAGGTGGGGCTGTGGGCTCCCAGCTCTCTTTTGTTGAACTTAAGTTCTCACTCTGTCGTCCAGCCTGGAGAGCTGTGGCACAATCACAGCTCACTGCAGCCCCCAGCTCCTAAGCCTCTGCCTCCACCTACCAAAATAGCTGGGATGACAGGCACGTGACTGATTGTTAATTTTGAAGCTGAGGCCACGGCAGGTACGGGGAACAGAGGACCAGCTGCACCCAGGCTGGACACAGCACATCTGCCTCAGAGGCCGTGCCTGGCACAGCGGCTGGGAGTGGGGCCAACTGCACCCCAGGACACACGACTGCAGCTTCCACAGGAAGCACGGTTCACGTGACCGAGGGGTGAGCATACCGTGTTGCAGAGTAAACTTGGGTGTTTCTGGAATGACAGATGCACCTCCCTGGAAGGCAGCGCCCACCAGCCTGCCGGCTGCTCTCTCTGCGGGGTTCCTGCCCATGGTGACTCTTCCGGATCATTCACCAGGGAACCGGGGCTGCTCTGTCCCGTGGCCCAGGGTTGCCCCGAGGGACAGGGTTGGGCAAACAGCACAGGGTGAAAAAGAAGGCTGCCATGGTGGCCACAGCTGTACGTGACTCCCACCCCAGGCGGCCCTGGTGCTCGGCTCCTCTCGGGCTCCGTCTGTCAGCTGTGTGGTCCCAGGCTCAGAAGGGCAGGGGGTGTGCCCGGCTGCGTCCCACAGAAAAGACATCAGCAGTGATGGCGTCCAGCTCACTTTCCAGACAGGGCCACGTGTGTTTAAATGCAGAGGCTTCCAAACGGGGGATGGGGGTCATGTGTGTTTCAGTGCAGGGTTCTGAACAGGGAGCCACGTGTTTAAATGCAAAGGCTTCCAGATGAAGGCCACATATGTTTAAAGGGAGACTGTTAGATGGGGTGGGGCACATGTGTTTAAACAGAGGCTTCCGGACGGGATGGGGCAGGGGCCACATGTGTTTAAATGCAGACGCTGCCTGTGCTGTTTCGCCATCTGTCCTTTTTCTTCTCTAAAGAGGAAGTGTTGTGTGGGCTCTCTGAGATGTAGGTTCTCATAAAATAGACAGCATCTACCTGCCAGGCAAGTTCAGAGGTGGCTTTTTTCTCAGCCGTCCCACAGTGCCTTCACTCCCATTTTACAGATGCTGACGCGGCCCCCTGGGTGTGCACACCCTCTCGGGGCCCTGCCTTCACCAGGACTCCCGGAGGGCGGCTTCTGTCTGGACATGGCTCTCTGACCACCACCTCCATGTCCTGAGGACTCCAGCAGCCCCTGGGGAGGCCCGTGCAGCCTGGAGGGGGCCTGGGAGGGTCCTGCCCATGAGGCCTCAGTGGAGGCGGAGACGGGCACACCTGACTGAACTGAGCCTGAGGCCCGATCCACATTAATCCAAGCTGATGGAGGCGGGTTTTCAGCTGCTGGTTTTGGGGTAACTTGCCCTGTAGCCCCACCTCCCTGTGGGACAGTGGCCGTCACCTCCTTCGTAAAAGGAGAGTAGGCTCAGGTGTCTCCAATTCGAGGCCCTGTGAGGCGGGCCAGTAAGATAAAGTCAGGTCCAGGCCTGGCTCCCACAGCGCCCGGCACCGCCCAGTGTCGGAGGCTCCCTCGGGACCGGGGGAGGGGGCTGCTCAGCTGGCATAGGTGGGGTAGCAACAGGGAGCCTTCGATGGCCTGGGGCACTGGAGCCTCTCAGCAGGGGACTGGGGAGCCTGGGCCAGAGGACAGGGGCTGAAAGACCGTCTCCCGCTGGCGTCACCCCTGCCCACCTCCCCAGCCCAGCCCCTCCAAGGAAGGAAGGTGGCCAGCACTGCTGCTGTCTCCAAAGTGCTCTGGCCTGCTGTGAAACAGGGCGGGCGGTGATCCTGGGGGCGGCCAGGTCCCGGGCAGGGAGGGGGACAAGGCGCTGCAGAGATGGTGGCTGGGGCAGTGTGGCATCAAGGAGCAGCCCTACTTCTGGAAGTCAAAGCCCATCTCCCCCACACGTGGACGCAGAAGCCCTGCCAGGGCGGGCTCACCAGCTCCTTGCGTGCGCGGTGCAGCTCCGCCGTCACCTCGCTCATCTCCCGGGCGTGCTGCTGCCGCTGCTCTGCAAGGCGGCTTTGCAGGGATTTGCTCTCCAGAGCCGGGGAGCCGGCGTCTTCACCCACCATCGTGGAGCCATCCTGGGCTATGGTGAGTTCTTCAACAGAAGACAAAATGTGTCTTGCCTGAGCTAGGAGCGAAAATCAAATGTTACGTTAGCACTGAGGCTTAAAGGGGGAACATAAACAAAACCGGCTCAGTGTGTCTTGAATCACACAGAGGAAGCCTTAAAAAGACAGCAGGCAGGGAGGGGGCACCATCAAACCCCTCAGGCTCTGCGCGTCCACACAGGCAGGGTAGGAACTGAAGAAAGAGAACAGGTGACCCCCAAAAAAAGGCTGCAACGGTCCGCCACGTCTCAAGGTTTCAATGGCACAGGCGCAACTCACTATGGTTTCCACAAGCACCGACTGCCCTGGTGTGGAAACCACCACACAGACAACAGCCGGCAACTCCACACTGGGACAGCGGCCTGAGCCGGGGACAGTGCCACTGCCACCCACCACAGCAAGCTCAGGAGGCTCCCGCAGGACACCAGCCCAGGGAGTGGTGAGGTCTGGGGGCTGGGGTCTGGATGGGCTGCACGGACACCAGCGGAGGGAGAGGGGAGGGGTCTACAGGGCTGGGGTCCAGATGGGCTGCAACTGCAGGGCATCCTCTTTCTAGGACCTGAGGGGCCACAACACTTTGAGAGGCGCTCAGACAGCTCAGAGCCACACCCAGGGCCTGCCAGGAGGAACAGGCTCGTGAGGCCCGGCTCCTGAGGGACACACACAGCCACGTCCCAGGCTGCAGGACAAAAAGAAGGTGCCACCGGGGACACGGCACCTCCTGGTATCCAAGTGTGACCCCAGATGAGGGAGACCCCCGCATGCTCCCACACAGGTCACCCGGAAGAATCAAACAGACCTGAGTCCTGTCTGCGGAGGGACCGCCCTCCTGGGCCCCACGCCAGGCAGAAGCTCAGCAAGGCAGGCCCAGCACAGGCTACATGCATGGGTCAGGGAGAGACGCAGCAGCTTCCAAACTCCAAACCCCACATGACCATCACCATCAGAACCAAATGCATTTGGACGGCATTTTGAGCAAAACAAGGTGACAGGCCCCCCAACACCCAGAGCATGTGGGAAACCCACAGGCCCAGGCCCACGTGGTGCCAAGAGCCATGGTGACTGTGAGAGGCAGACTGCCAGGAAGGCCCCGGTGCAGGACCACCACACGCACGTGGGAAGGGCTAGGATGGCTCCCAGGTCACCACATGCAGAGGACCCAGGATCCCACACAGATGTCGCCTGGAGGGCAAGAGCCCGCAGCTACCCTGACTCACCAAGGAATGCCTCGTTGCTATGCAGAGACCTGCAGCCGCCCCAGCTCCTGTCCACCAGGTCCACGAGCGTCTCCAGGAGCGCCGCCTGCAGGCCCGTCTTCTTCACGGGTGGAGCTGAGTGGGACCTGGGAGATGGCTGTGTTGGAAACAAAATCATGAGCCCCATGAGTCGGTGTGGGAACTGAGGTCCTGAGGCCAGTAGGTGCCCCAAGAGCACCCTGCGACGTGCTTCTGCCACAGAGGGGAAGTGAAGGCAGGGCCAGGAGGCCCCAGCCCTGAGCCAGGCGGAGGGCAGTTCAGCCAGGTGCGTCCGTCCTGGGTGAGTGAGGTCCGGATGACTGACAGGACCTGCGTGAGTGAGGTCCGGATGACTGACAGGTCCTGGGTGAGTGAGGTCCGGATGACTGACAGGTCCTCGGTGAGTGAGGTCCGGATGACTGACAGGACCTGCGTGAGTGCGGTCCGGATGGCTGACAGGACCTGC
>NW_016109101.1:4520-5671 GCF_001604975.1 Cebus imitator | reverse complement strand
ATCTCGGCTCACCGCAACCTCCGCCTCCTGGGTTCAGGCAGTTCTTCTGCCTCAGCCTCCTGAGTAGCTGGGATTACAGGCACGCGCCATCATGCCCAGCTAATGTTTTGTAATTTTAGTAGAGACGGGGTTTCACCATGTTGACCAGGATGGTCTTGATCTCTTGACCTTGTGATCCACCCGCCTCGGCCTCCCAAAGTGCTGGGATTACAGGCTTGAGCCACCGGGCCCGGCCTTGGGTAGCTATTTTTAATTAGAGCACCCCAACCCCTTGCCCACCCAGCCCAGGTGGTTCTGATTATAATATCATGGGCTCCACTCTGAAATATAGCACTTTTTACTTGTTGGATCTCTAGTCCAGACTCCATTTCTTCCATCAGAAAGACCATCAAGTCCTAGCAAGTTTTCCAGGTTATATTTTAATTGTCTGTGGGGTTTTTTGCTTTTGTTTGTTTTTTTAAATAGTGAAAGAAAGTAATTCCCCCAAGGGAAAACTTTTTTTAGCATGATCAAAGCTGGCTTGTATAACTGGAGACATCTAGGATTCAGATCAGTATCTCGTAGGGCATGGTGGCCCACGCCTGTAATCCCAGCATTTTGGAAGGCCGAGGTGGGTAGATCACTTGAGGTTAAGAGTTCAAGACCAGCCTGGCCAACACTGTGAAACCCTGTCTCTGCTAAAAATACAAAATTAGCTGGGCGTAGTGGTGCACGCATGTAATTCCAGCTACCTGGGAGATGTGGCCAGGAGAATCGCTTGAAACCAGGAGGCAGAGGTTACAGTGCACTGAGATGGTGCCACTGCACTGCAGCCTGGGCGACAGAGTGAAATTCCATCTCAAAAACAACAACAGCAGCAAAACAGACTGGCTGGGTATGGTAGCTCACACCTATAATCCCAGCACTTTGGGAGGCTGAGGCAGGTGGATTACGAGATCAGGAGTTCAAGACCAGCCTGGCAAAGATGGTGAAACCCCGTCTCTACTAAAACTTCAAAAAATTAGCCAGGTGTGGTGGTGGGCACCTGTAAATCCCAGCTACTCGGGAGGCTGAGGCAGGAGAATCATGTGAACCTGGGAGTTGGAGGTTGCAGTGAGCCGAGATTAAGCCACTGCACTCCAGCCTGGGTGACAGAGCGAGACTCCATCTCA
>NW_016109101.1:0-1140 GCF_001604975.1 Cebus imitator | reverse complement strand
TGTAATCCCAGCTACTTGGGAGGCTGAGGCAGGAGAATCACTTGAACCCGGGAGGTGGAGGTTGCAGTGAGCCCAGATCGCACCATTGCACTCCAGCCTGGGCAACAAGAGCGAAACTCCGTCTCAAAAAAAAATAATAATAATAATATTAATAATAATTAATTAATTCAAATACAAAGTTAGCCAGGCATAGGTGGCACATGCCTGTAATCCCAGCACTTTGGGAGGCTGAGGTGGGTAGATCACTTGAGGTCAGGAGTTTGAGACCAGGCTGACCAACTTGGAGAAACCCCATCTCTACTAAAAATACAAAGTTAGCCGGGAATGGTGGCGCACACCTATAATCCTAGCTACTTGGGAGGCTGTAGCAGGAGCATCACTTGAACCCAGGGGGTGGAGGTTGCAATGAGCTGAAATCGCACCATTGCAGTCCAGCCTAGGGGACAAAGCAAGACTCTGTCTCAAAAAAAAAAGTTTCCAGATCCTGAGATTTACTTGGATCGGGGTGTGGCTCACTCCAGCAATGCCCAGTGCTGTATGTGAGAAGTGATCAGCTGAATTTGGGAGTCCGAGACCAGTGGGGAGGGGAGGATAGCGCAGAACCTTGAAAAGAACAGCTCCTCCTCCTCTCCCTCAGGCAGTCATGACTTGCCCTTCTCCCTTCTGTGCATTTCTAACTACCTCCTTGATGTTTTTTGGGGTTAAAGAAGCCATATCCTCCTTCTTATCCTGGGGTGTTCACCTCCAGCAACCTAACTACCTAGAGCAATACCAGGGCTTGAGACCTAAGGCTTTTGAATAACAAGCAGCAACCTTGTGATTTTATGTCCTGGAAGGGCCTATTAGAAATAGCACATAAGGCCAGGTGTGATGGCTCATGCCTGTAATCCCAGCACTTTGGGAGGCTGAGGTGGGAGGATCACTTGAGGTCAGGAGTTCAAGACCAGCCTGGCCAACATGATGAAACCACATCTCTACTAAAAATATAAAAATTAGCCAGGTATGGTGGTGGGTGCCTGCAATCCCAGCTACTCAGGAGGCTGAGGCAGGAGAATCACTTGAATCCAAGAGGCACAGGTTGTAGTGAGCTGAGATGGCGCCACTGAGCTCCAGCCTGGGTGACAGAGTGAGACTCCATCT
>NW_016109100.1:4066-5675 GCF_001604975.1 Cebus imitator | reverse complement strand
GCCCAGCTAATTTTTTGTATTTTTAGTAGAGACGGGGTTTCACCATGTTGACCAGGATGGTCTCGATCTCTTGACCTCGTGATCCACCCGCCTCCGCCTCCCACAGTGCTGGGATTACAGGCTTGAGCCACCGCGCCCGGCCACAATAAAAGAATTTGTATGAGCCTTGGAATTAACTTTGGGCAGAGAAACTGAGGTTGTAAATTAAGGTAACGATTTCTTCACCTGTACTTGATGACAGTTTATTTTCCTACACCTATTTTTTTTTTTTTTGGTCAGAGTCTTGCTCTTGCCCGGGCTGTAGTGCAGTGGTGTGATCTTGACTCACTGCAACCTCCACCTCCCGGATTCAAGCGATTCTCCTGCCTCAGCCTCCTGAGTAGCCTGGGACTTCAGGCTCCCGCCACGATGCCTGGCTAATTTTTTCTGTATTTAGTAGATACCGGTTTTCACTGTGTTGGCCAGGCTGGTCTTGAACTCCTGGCCTCAGGTGATCTGCCCACCTCGGCCTCCCAAAGTGCTGAGATTACAGGCGTGAACCACTGTGCCCAGCCAATTTTCTTACACTTCTTTTTATTTTTGTTTTTTAAGACAGAGTCTCACTCTGTCACGCAGGCTGGAGTGTAGTGGCACAATATCAGCTTACTGCAACCTCCACCTGCTGGGTTCAAGCGAACACATCCGACTCACTTTTGTATTTTTAGTAGAGACAGGATTTCACCATGTTGGCCAGGCTAGTCTCGAACTCCTGACCTCAAATATCTACCCATCTTGGTTTCCCAAATTGCTGGGGTTACAGGGTTGAGCCACCGTGCCTGGCCGATTTTCTTACACTTTTTAATCTTACTTCTGACTTAACCGGTATTTAAGATTGTAAACATGAAGAAGTCAATTCGCGCTTCATGAGGACCTAAGACTGTTCTGTTGCTTATAGAGTTGCTTCAACAGTTGTGCCACATTAAAAACACAGGGAGAGAGAGAGCACTCCCCAGGCCACTTCCATAGACTGAAATAATGCATCAGAGTACTGTTTTTCTTGCTTCAAGTGCTCAGATAATGTCACTTCTTATCCAGAATAGTCCTAGGTTTTCTTTTTCAGAAAAGTACACGGAAAGCCTTCCGTTCATGATGCAGGACGCAGCTGAGCTTCATTGGAAGAGAAAGTATTAATTCTCTTAATGATCTAGACACAAAGAAACTCAATACAAATGTTCTCTGGGTAGAAAGCCATGGTTGTCCCTCATTAGAAAAGGCCTACCTTCAGAGTTCAGGTCTACCTCCAGAGTTCATACGCACTTGAGAAGATGCTCAACATCATTAACTACCGGGGAAATGCAAATCAAATCCATGGATACCACTGTGCACCTACAAGGATGGCTAACATTAAAAAGAAAGAAACAGATGTTGGTGAGGATGTGGAGAATTTGGAATCTTCATGCATGAATGATGGGAATGTAAAAAGCAATAATGCTACTATGAAAATGTCTGACAATTCTTCAAAAATGCTAAAACATACAGAGTTACCATAAGACCCAGCAATTCCAGTCCTAGGTGTATACCCAAGAGAAATGAAAACATGGCTGGGCGCGGTGGCTCACGCCTGTAATCC
>NW_016109100.1:0-1556 GCF_001604975.1 Cebus imitator | reverse complement strand
CCTTCTTTCAGTTGTGTACTAATTGTTCCAATTGTGGTTCGGGAAAATTTTGTCTGTTAACTTATGATCGTAACAACCTAATACTTTGTATTTCAGTGACAAAAAAGTAAAATTGCCAAGACACATGGGATAATTTATTGCAACTCAACTACTTGCCTAGGATGTAGTGAGGCTATTTTCTGAACTGCTTCTTTTTAATGACTTAAAAAATTATTTTATTGAATTCACAGTGTGCTGAAAGTGAATTAAATAATTGCAAACCTCTCTCAATGTCAAGAAGAAGCAAAAGTTTCATTAATTAAATTTTTGAGACCTGGCGTGGTAGCTTACTCTTGTAATGTAATGCAGCACCTTGAAAGATCCAGGTAGGGGGATGGCTGGTTGTGGGCCAATCCTTTATTTGTATAGGGTGTAACCAACTGGACGCCTAAAGGGTACGTGGGGGTGTTGTGAAATTCTTTCAGCTTAATAAAAACCCTAAAGAACATTGCAGTCGGGGCTCTTGGGCTGCTTGCTTGAGCCCACTCCCACTCTGTGGAGCGTACTTTCACTTCAATAAATCTGTGCATTTGTTGCTTTGTTCGTATGTTGCTTTGTTTGTGCTTTTTGTTCAATTCTTTGTTTAAAGTGCTAAGAACCTGGGCAACTCACAGTCAAGACTTCCATTTGGTAACAACTTGAGCCCAGGAGTTCAACACCAGCCTGGGCAACATAGTGAAACCCTGTCTCTACAAAAAAATAAAAAATTAGGCCGGGCACAGTGGCTCACACCTGTAATCCCAGCACTTTGGGAGGCTGAGGCAGGTAGGTCATAAGGTCAGGAGTTCAAGACCAGTCTGGCCAAGATGGTGAAACCCCATGTCTACTAAAAATATAGAAAATTAGCCTGGCATGGTGGCAGGCACCTGTAATCCCAGCTACATGGGAGGCTGAGGCAGGTGAATTGCTTGAACCTGGGAGGCGAAGGTTGCTGTGAACCAAGACCATGTCATTGTACTCTGCCCTGGAAAAAAAAGTTAGCAAGGTGTGGTGGTACACAACTATGGTCCCAGCTATGCAGGAGGCTGAGGTGGGAGGATCACTTAAGCCCAGGAATTTGAGGCTGCAGTGAGCTATGATTGTGCTACTACACACCTGGCTAATAACAAGTCCAGGCATGTATGGCTCATGACTGTAACCCGAGACTTTGGGAGGCCAAGTCAGGCAGATCACTTGAACCCAGGAGTTCGAGACCAGCCTGGGCTCTAGAAAAAAATACAAAAAATTAACTGGGCATGGTGACAGGAGCCTATAGTCTCAGCTACTCCAGAGACCCAGGTTAGAGGATTACCTGATCCCTGGAGGTCAAGACTGTAGTGAACCGTGTTTGCACCACTGCAGTCCCACCTGAGTGACAAAGTGAGACACTGTATTTAAAAAAAAAAAAAACAAACATGGCCGGGCACGGTGGCTCAAGCCTGTAATCCCAGCACTTTGGGAGGCCGAGGCGGGTGGATCACGAGGTCAAGAGATCGAGACCATCCTGGTCAACATGGTGAAACCCCGTCTCTACTAAA
>NW_016109099.1:3078-5680 GCF_001604975.1 Cebus imitator | reverse complement strand
TTTCTTTTTTTTTTTTTTTTTACAGATTTAGTTTATAAATGTAAAGCACTAAAAAAACAGTACCTGAAACATAGGAAGCAAAATAAGTATCCGCTCTTATAGTATGCTCTAGTGCTCATTTTATGAATAAGTCTTACGTTCAGTATGTGCCTATTTCTTAAAAATAGGTTGAGCAGATTCTTATTAATCCATTTTTTGTCTACTAAGGTCATAATTGAGTTCCTTTATGCAACATAGGATTTGGTTATTTAAGTTGTCTTTTTAGCCATAATATGCTGGTAGGTTAGGAAGAAGAATGTGCCTTCTATAAGCAGAGACTGTATCTCTACTCAACTTGTAAATTGGCTGAAACCTTTAGAATGGGTCTTTTTCTCCCAAGTAGAGACCCACACTTTCTTGTGGAGTTCAAAGCTTAATATTGTTTTTATTTTTTAAGGTAAACCAATCACTGCACTTACAAATCAGCTTAAAGATTGTCCTCTCACACTACAGTATAAGCTTTTTGCATTGCTGTACTATGCATAATTCTCTTTTGACTTTGTAGCCTTTATTTGCCACTGCCAGCTCTTGCCTTATGTAGCTACATGATTTTCCATCTTTCCTACAAAAGGAAAGAAAATGTTGTATAATTTTCTCATTGGAAGGTTGTTATACATGTTACACACTCTGAGCACTGACAGAATTAACATTTGAATGCCTAGGAAGTGTTGAGAACACAGAAGATCAAGAGGGCAACTTGCTGTGGCAGGCATGAGTCAAGTGTAATCAGAAGACATACAATTTGAGGCTTCTCATTCAGATAAGAGGGACAAGAGTAGAACATGTGTCTGAAATTCTGGCTACTTGGAGTGCTTCCCAAGAGACTGGTATCTCTCTCTTGACTTAGGGAACTGACAGGAGGCTGAGATGCTTTTGATGCCTGGTTGCTGCCGAGACCAAAAGAGGGAAGAGTAACTTGCTACCAAAGAACCCCAGAACTTGAATATCTGGTGCAGGCAGACCAGAGGGGGCAAGAGAGTAAAAGCTCCTGTCAAGCCTCTCTGAAACTGCATACACAGGCTCAAAGAAATTGCATCTCTTCTGCAAAGCTTTCAGATGCTCCCAGGATTTTTAGCCAGGCTAATTCATGAAAGTCTTCCACTGTACAAGGCCCATTTATAAAGACAAGTAGAGGAGGCTATTTCTTTTTCAGATGAATAAATTCCTAACAGAAAGTTCTAAAATAACACAAACAAACAGAGAAACATGGTCCTAGCAAAGGACCAAAATAAGTCTCTGAAAAACAATGCTTAAAAAACAGAGGTATATGAATTACTTGATATGAATTCAAGATAGCCATCATAAAGATTCTCAACAGCAAAAAAATGCATGAAAAGGGCAGGGCATGGTAGCTCATGCCTGTAATCCCAACATTTTGGGAGGCCGAGGTAGGCTGCTCATGAGGTCAACAGATCGGGACCATCTTGTACAGGATGATGAAAGCCTGTCTCCACTAAAAATACCAAAATTAGCTGGGCGTGGTGCCACAAACCTGTAATCCCAACTACTCGGGAGGCTGCAGCAGGTGAATCACTTGAACCCAGGAGGCAGAGGTTGCAGTGAGCCGAGATCACACCACTGCACTCCAGCCTGGCAACAGAGACTCCATCTCAAAAAAAAAAAAAAAAAAAAAAAAAAAAAAATACAAAAATTAGCTGGGCGTGGTGGCACGCACCTGTAGTCCCACCCACTCAGCTACTTGGGAGGCTGAGGCAGGAGAATTGCTTGAACCCAGGAGGTGGAGGTTGCAGTGAGCTGAGATTGTGCCACTGCACTCCAGCTTGGAGATACAGCGAGACCCTTTCCCATTAAAAAAAAAAAAAGATTGGACGTATTGTGGGAATTCTTTTTTTTTTAGGGTCTTGCTCTGTCACCAGGTTGAATGCAGTGACACAATCATGCCTCAATGTAGCCTCAACCTCCCGGGGTCAGGTGATCCTCCTGCCTCAGCCGCCTGAGGAGCTCCCAGCTACAGGGGCTTGCCATCCTGCCCAGCTAATTTTTGTATTTTCAGTAGAGATGGGTTTTACCATGTTGCCCGGGTTGGTCTTGAACTCCTGGGCTCAACTGATCTACCCACCTTCGCCTTCTAAAGTGAGGTGTGAGCCACCATGCCTGACCTACCATGGAAATTTTGAAGAAGCCCTAAAACTGATGTGGGGACCTAGAGGAAGGGGGAGAAGGCCAGCTGAACAGTGGAAATTGCATGTATAAAGATATGGACACTCAAAGGATCATGGCACCTTCCGGAAACCACAAGTGGGTTAGTATCGGTGGAGTGTGTGTTGGCTGGAGACTGAGAAGGTGGGGCTGGCTGGAAGGGCCAGATCTTTAAGGGCCTTGAGACAGCAGACAATAAATGTCTTAGTTCCAGTTGGTTGTTTTTTTTTCTTTTCTTTTTTGAGACAGTTTCTCTCTTGTTGCCCAGGCAGGATTGCAATGGCGCCATTCCAGCTAACTGCAGCCTCCACCTCCCGGGTTCAAACGATTCTCCTGCCTCAGCCTCCCAAGTAGCTGAGATTACAGGCATGTGCCACTATGCCTGGCTAATTTTGTATTTTTT
>NW_016109099.1:0-1458 GCF_001604975.1 Cebus imitator | reverse complement strand
AAAAAAAAAAAAAAAAAAAAAGATGCAATCGTCTAAAAACTTCCTCCCTAGGAATCTCATCAAATAACCAGGAAAGATTAACTACCAGAGAAAAGACTGAGTTGTTACCATATCCAAACAGGCTTTTCATCTGTTCTCCTGAGGACAGCTGAGATTATCTGGGAGACTTTATCTGCATAGTAAGACAACCTTTATTCACAGTGAAGTTCCACACCTCACCTTCCTGAAATTTGTCACAATCTCCAGCTCCCAGAGCTCAGACGAACTTCCTCCCAGGTCATTCTCTGGGCTCATTCCTTTTCCCTAAAAATCATTTACTACCTCTCAATATTGCCAACCTGCCCTCATCTCCCTCTCCTCTACAAAGATGGTGCTCTTTAAGCTTCAGCCACCTGGCTTTTCTCTGAATCTCATATTCTGTATGGTAAATGCGCACACTGCATGTCAATAAATTTGTATGCATTTTCTCCTGTTAATCTATTGCCAGTTTATTTCAGCAGACTCAAACTGTCAGAGGGGAAGGGAAAAGTTCTCTTCACCTCTACAATCATCTCCTCACCTGCCCTTCCCTGTTCTTTGTGCCCACCGCCTCCAGTCAGCTACGCCTCTTGACTGGCAAATTTCTGTGTTCTCCCAGTTACCCAGGCCCACTCAAAACAAAATACTGCAACTCTTTCCTCACATCTTCCTCTCTGCTTAGCAGCCAAGTCCTTCCCTGTCATTTCTATTCTTTTTCTGGCTGCTATTTTAGAACGAAGTGGCATAGTGGGGGAAAAATGTGGATTTTAGAACAAGACAGGCCTTAGTCCCAATCTTAGGTCTACTATATTTTGGTTTCCTTATGTAAATTACTAACCTCTCTAAGGCTTAGTTTCCAAGTCTGTAAAATGGGGATATTATCCACCCTGTGGAGGTGCTATGACTTAAGTATGCATCAAGTGGTAAATAGAGGGTCCTTTTGATATTTTTCACCTCACATCAGATATCTCCTGTTCAGAAACCTTCAGAGGTTGCCCATCACTTGACTATGACACCTAAGCCATGCATTTAGCATTTTGGCCTTCTCTCTCATTACTCTTGCCCCCAATTTCTAGGCTCTGACTAATCAAAAACATTGGCTGACGGCTGGGAGTGGTGGCTCACACCTGTAATCCCAGCACTTTGGAAGGCCGATTTCCTGAGGTCAGGAGTTTGAGACCAGCTTGGTCAACATGGCAAAACCTCACCTGTACTGAAAATACAAAAACCTACTTGGGAGGCTGAGGTGGGAGAATCTCTTTTTTTTTTTAGAGACGGGATCTTGCGGGCCGGGCGCGGTGGCTCAAGCCTGTAATCCCAGCACTTTGGGAGGCAGAGGCGGGTGGATCACGAGGTCAAGAGATCGAGACCATCCTGGTCAACATGGTGAAACCCCGTCTCTACTAAAAATACAAAAAATTAGCTGGGCATGGTGGCACG
>NW_016109098.1:4333-5681 GCF_001604975.1 Cebus imitator | reverse complement strand
TTTGAGACAGAGTCTCACTCTGTCACGCAGGCTGGAGTGCAGTGGCGAGATCTTGGCTCACTGCAAACTCTGCCACCCGAGTTCAAGCGAGTCTCCTGCCTTACCTCCTGAGTGCCTGGGATTACAGGCGCCTGCCACTATGACTGGCTAATTTTTGTATTTTTAGTAGTGATGGGGTTTCACCATGTTGGCCAGGTTGGTCACAAACTCCTGATCTCAAGTGATCCGCCCCTTTTGTTCTCCCAAAGTGCTGGGATTATAGGCGTGAGCCACTATGCCGGCCATGTATTTGAATATGAATTACCAAATGGACTTTCCAGTAGAAATAACATTCTGAAAGTAGAAATAAGATTCAGAGTCATCTCTTGAGAAAACCTGCCTAAACACAAATGCACTTGAATGACTTATGCGGCATTGTGTTACTTAGCTACTTTAAGATTTCTCTGAAGTCCTTTACCAATCAATTCTCCCCATTCCCAAGAAAGAAAAATCTCTCCTAGAAAAACAGCTAGGGAGGAAAAGAAAGTGAGTATGTCTGGCAGGTGCTTTTATGGCCTGTGGGAGGCCAGGAATAACAGCTTCTACCCTGCAGTGGGGTGGCTGTGCCCCAGAAATTGGGTCAGGAGGGCTCTACATTGAAGGTGATCCACTGAAGTGACAAAGCCCTTTGCCAACCAAAAAGCAAGAAACGCTCAGTATTTAAGCCACCACTGAAAAGAGACCAAGGCAGCCTCTGCCCCCCTAGCTACAGTGTGGCAATTCCACTCAATACCACCTGAATGCTTATTAATGCTTGTGCCAGGAAGGAGGGGCACTGTGACGGAGCTGTGGGCTAACTCTCCCATAAATGCTACCTGGAAATGCTGTTGAGTGTGACTATTCTTACAAGGGGCATGGCCTTTCCACGCATGACTTTCTTCCTCCATTAGGTTGGTACTGTCATGAGATCATAATGATGAGAAATTGCAAGAAAATATAGTTGGAGGATTTGCTTAGGCTTTCTTCAAAATGTTACCAAGTAGTGATACTCTGGCCAAAGTATGATTAAAAACTGAAAACTGGCTGGGCGCGGTGGCTCACGCCTATAATCCCAGCACTTTGGGAGGCAGAGGCCGGCAGATCACGAGGTTAGGAGTTCAAGACCAGCCTGACCAATATGGTGAAACCCCGTCTCTATTAAAAATACAGAAAAAAATTAGGCAGGCCTGGTGGTGTGCACCTGTAGTCCCAGCTATTCAGGAGGCTGAGGCAGGAGAATTGTTTGAACCCGGGAGGCGGAGGTTGCAGTGAGCTGGGATTGCGCCATTGCATTCCAGCCTGGTGACAGAGCCAGACTTAGTCTCAAAAA
>NW_016109098.1:0-1263 GCF_001604975.1 Cebus imitator | reverse complement strand
AAAAAAAAAAAAATTTTTTTTAAAGAGATGGGAGTCTCACTATGTTGCCCAGGCTCATCTCAAACTCCTGGCCTCCAGGGATGCTCCTCCCTTAGCCTTCCAAAGTGCTGAGATTACAGATGTGAGCCACTGTACCCAGCCTAAATAAATTTAAATAAATATTTGAAGAATATTGATTTGCAATGTTTCTCCTATTAGCCTATCCGGGGCACCATGTCCAGCCCTAATCAGTAATCTTATTTTCTAAGATATTCTTTCTTTTTCTGTCTCTTTTTTCTTTCTTTCTTTCTTTCTTCTCTTTCTCTTTCTCTCTCACTCTTTCTTTCCTGTCCTTCTTTCTTTCTTTCTTTGTTGGAAACATACATTTAAAAAGACAAAATTTACCTAATTATCACTCAAGTTCCAGAAGCCATAAAGGAAAAGATTGATACGTTTGACCATCAAATGAAAACAGTGCGCATGACAAACATGCTGTGATCAAAGTCAAAAAGCAAATGTCAAAGTGGGAAAACACCTGCACTCCATTTTCCAGCAAGAGATTAATTTCCTGAAGACATAAAATCTCATAGAAATCCATAAGGATCAATAAACTAATATTACAGGAAAAGTTAGCAAACATCAGTAACAGTTCACAGAAAATGAAATGCATATGACTTTTAGTACGTGAAAGATAGCCTCATTAGCAAAAGAAATGCAAACAAAAACTATACCGAGAGCTCTTTGGAGATTCTTACCAGGAAAGTGGGACCACCTTATATAACAATGTCCCCCTGGGGCCCCACCTCTGAGTGACCTGCTGTTGCAGATGCTTCCTGCACACACTGTGTTTCCCACAGCTGGGGTCTGCTTCTCTCTGCTTCTCAGTTTCTCACTGGTGTGGAAGAAGCAACATTGGAAGGTGGGAACTGGAAGCAGTGTATGGAGGGCCTATGGGGTGGATACAAAGCTTGAAGATCAAGCTGAGCGTGGTGGCTCACGCCTATGATCCCAGCACTTTGGGAGGCTGAGGTGGATGGACCGCCTGAGGTCAGGAGTTCGAGACCAGCCTGGCCAATATAGTGAAACCCCGTCTCTACTAAAAATACAAAAAATTAGCTGGGCGTGGTGGCAGGTGCCTGTAATCCCAGCTACGAGGGAGGGTGAGCCAGGAGAATCATTTGAACCTGGGAGGCCGAGGTTGCAGTGAGCCAAGATCGCATCATTGCCCTCCAGTCTGGGCAACAAGAATGAGACTCTGTCTAAAAAAAAAAAAAAAAAAAAAAA
>NW_016109097.1:3608-5682 GCF_001604975.1 Cebus imitator | reverse complement strand
TTTTGAGACAGAGTCTTGTTCTTGTTGCCTAGGCTGGAGTGCAGTCACGTGATCTTGGCTCACTGCAACCTCCACCTCCTGGATTCAAGCGATTCTCCTGCCTCAACTTCCTAAGGAGCTGGGACTGCAGGCATGTGCCACCATGCCCAGCTAATTTTTTGTATTTTTAGTAGAGACGAGGTTCCACCGTGTTAACCAGGACGGTCTCAATCTCCTGACCTCGTGATCCACCTGCTTCAGCCTCCCAAAGAGCTGGGATTACAGGCATGAGCCACCGCACCGGCCTGGAATTTTTTTTAAATCAACATTTGACCCACTGGAGCTCCTGGAGGTCTCATTGGCTCTGAAGTGGTTTTTTCTTTGAAACTAAAAATAGGGTGAGGGGCATGGTGGGGGGGCACACATCTCTTGTGTCAGCATTTTTAAAAACCACCCCAGGAGGAAGATGTGTGAAACCCCTCCCTTCCCCCCTCTCCCACCCCTCCAGTATCTCAAAATACCCCTTGTTTTACAAAGCGCTGTGACATCAGGCAGGCAGCGTGTGGCATCTAAGACACAATATCGCAAGTGGCTGGGAGCCCAGAGAAACCAGGACAGGCGTGCTGGGGCTGTGGACTAGAGATGAAGCTAATTTTAGTGGCTGAAAAGGCTGCAAGAAGAGAGAGAAGGGGGGGGGGGTGTGTGCATGTGTGTGCGTGCATGTATGTGCGTGCGTGTGCGTGTACGTGTGTACTCACAGTGATAGAGTCTGAGGGGGAGAAACGACAGATAAATCAGCTGGAGCAAAGTAAAGCTAATGGGCAGAGCAGTGAGACCCAGCCCAGGAGGTGGTCAGCAGATCTAAAGATGTGTGCCCAAGGGTCAGGTGATGGGTGGAATCCATAGGCAAGTGGTAGTGAGGCTGTTCGTTTGTGGAAGCTCACTCTGTTTGAGGCACGATTCACCTGTGCTGCCCTCAAGGGCATTCTGAGAACACGACTGTTACTGTCCTCCTTTTATGAGTAGGGAAACTGAGGCATCAAACTGCGGATGTTCTTCAGTAAGAAGAAGCTGGGAGAACATATGGTAGAAGCAAAGAGGTAGAAGCAAAGAAATACACACCTGCAAGGCTTTCACGTCTATGTGAGTTGGCTGTGGGATCCGTGAGAGTGGATCTCAGGTTAAAGGAAAGACTCTGGTGGCAGAAAGTAGCTGAATATTTGCATTTGGGAATCCCAGTGGACATGGTGAAAATTCTGGCTTTTCTGTTCATAGGCTGGGGGCCACTCTGACCTGCAGTTTCTTTATTTTATTTTTTTCATTACATTTTAGGTTTTGGGGTACATGTGAAGAACATGCGAGATTGTTGCATAGGTACACACATGGCAGTGTGATTTGTGGGGAGGTGGAGAGAGACCTGCTGTTTCTTTATCTGTGAAATGGAATGATGCCACCTGTCTCTAGCGTTGCTGTGAGGTTGTAAGGAGATGATCAATGTAATGTGCCCACTAGGGGGCCTGCTCCAGGGTAGATTCTCAGCAAATGGTAGTCATTGGGGATGGTAGTGGCAGGTAAAAAGGAAATATTTCATTCATTCAGAAATCGTTCACTGAGTTTCTACTATGTGCTGGTTCTGATGACACAGTGATCAACAAGACAGGCCTGCTTTCTGCCCTTGTGAAACTTCAGTTCAACTGCACTGCACTCAACAGGCTGATAATCCACGTACATTGTGATGAGAGTAACAACTAGCGTTTACTATGAGCCCTTTAGAAATACTAACCCATTGAATCTTCTAAAGAGCCTATCAGATAAGAGCTGTTGCCAGGCACGCTGGCTCATGCCTGTAATCTGAGCACTTTGGGAGGCCAAGATGGGCAGATCACCTGAGATCAGGAGTTCAAGACCAGCCTGACCAACATGGTGAAATCCCATCTCTACTAAAAATACAAAAATTAGTTGGGCGTGGTGGCACACGCCTGTAATCCCAGCTACTTGGGAGGCTGAGGCAGGAGAATTGCTTGAACCCAGGAGGCAGAGGTTACAGAGAGCTGAGACTCACTCCACTCCGCTCTAACCTGGGCAACAAGAGCAA
>NW_016109097.1:0-1503 GCF_001604975.1 Cebus imitator | reverse complement strand
AAAAAAAAAAAAGAGAGAGACAGAAATGGATGTCTGTTGTGTGGATTATTTAAAAGAGCAGATGGCCAAGAACTATGACTCATGCCTGTAATCCAGCACTTTGAGAGTCTGAGGTAGGGGGGATCACTTGAGGCCAGGAGTTAGAGACCAGCCTGGGAAACATAGCAAGACCTCCATCTCTGCAAAAATGAAATAAAATAAGTTATCTGTGTATGGTGGTGCAAGCATGCCTCTGTTCCTAGCCACTCAGGAGGCTGAGGCAGGAGGATCACTTGAGCTCAGAAGTTCAAGGCTATAGTGATCTATGATCATGCCACTGCACTCCAGCCAGGGTGACAGATCAAGACCCTTCCTCTAAAACATAAAAATTGTTAAAAAATTAAATAAATGATGGTGCATCCAGCACAGCTCTTGGCATGCACTGGCTGTTTTGATTGCTAAATGAAGATGGTATGAAAGGGAAGGAAGAACAGTGACATTTGTGAGGGGCGCCCCCTGGAGGGCAGGATAAGGGGGTCGTGGCATGGAGTATTTAGAGAATATGATACAGGTTGCCTTGGGTGGTGTTTTAGATTTTAGCCAACATCGGCAAAGAGCCTCATTTATTTCTGAGTCGCTGTGGTTACTGGAATTACTGTACAACTTCAGGTGGACTTTCTAGAAGAAAATTCTTGGCCAGGTGCAGTGGCTCACACCTGTAATCCCAATACTTTGGGAGGCCAAGGTGGGCAGTTCATGAGGTCAGGAGTTTGAGACCAGCCTGGACAATATGGTGAAACCCTGTCTCTACTAAAAAAAAAAATACAAGTATTAGCTGGGTGTGGGGGCATGCACCTGTAATCCCAGCTACTTGGGAGGTTGCGGCAGGAGAATTGCTTGAACCCCAGAGGCAGAGGTTGCAGTGAGCCAAGATCATGCCACTGCACTCCAGCCTGGGTGACAGAGTGAGACTCTGTCTCTAAATAAATAAATAAATCTTAAAGCAGCAGTTCTGTGGGTTAGAAAGATGCCCTCAGGGCAAAAGTTTTCATGCTCTGGTAGATGCTCAGGTTACCGCTGGGAAATTCTTGACTTCACTTATTTATTTGGGCTGATAACTACTAACTGTCAGGCCTTTAGTGCTTCAACATGGCCCTTATTTTCTGCAGGATCTGTCCTCGTTTTCAGCAAGAGGGCCAGTCTTATTACCCAGCTTACTGCATTAGAAATAGATGTCTGGGCCAAGTGCAGTGGCTCATGCCTGTAATCCCAACACTTTGGGAGGCTGAGGTGGGCAGATCACGAAGTCAGGAGTTCGATACCAGCCTGGCCAACACAGTGAAACCTTGTACCTCCTAAAGATAGAAAAAAATTAACCGAGCATGGTGGCACGTGCCTGTAATCCCAGCTACTCAGGAGGCTGAGGCAGGATAATCACTTGAACCCAGGAAGCAGAGGTTACAGTGAGCCGAGATCAGACCATTGCACTCCAGCCTGGGTGACAGGGCAAGACTTCATCTCAAA
>NW_016109096.1:3364-5683 GCF_001604975.1 Cebus imitator | reverse complement strand
AAAAAAAAAAGAATAAAATTCTTTTTTGTGGTTTTCTGTGTAGAAGTCTGGTACCTCTTGTTGGACTTTGTTTCTAGGTATTTGATTTTTTAGTGTATTTAAAACAGGATTTAACAATTTCTAATTGTCAAATATTGCCACTTATATTTATTATTGTATACTAACTTTATATTCAGCAACCTTAACATTCATCATTTATTCTAACAGTATGATGTAGATCCTGAGTCAGGTTTTTAAAATTATTTGAATATATGTATATGTATATTTTTGTAGATAGAGTCTTGCTCTGTTGCCCAGGCTGGAATGCAATGGCACAATCTCTGCTCACTGCAACCTCCGCCTCCCAGGTTCAAGCGATTCTCCTGCCTCAGCCTCCCTAGTAACTTGGATTACAAGTATGTGCCACCACCCCTGGCTAATTTTTTTTTTTTTTTTTTTTTTTTTTGGAGTCAGAATTTCGCTCGTTACCCAGGCTGGAGTGCAGTGGCGCGATCTCTGCTCACCGCCACCTCCGCCTCGGGTTCAAGCATTTCTCCTGCTTCAGCCTCCTGAGTAGCTGGGACTATAGGCGCATGCCACCATTCCCAGCTAATTTTTGTATTTTTAGTAGAGACAGGGTTTCACCATGTTAACCAGGATGGTCTCGATCTCTTGACCTCGTGATCCACCTGCCCCGGCCTCCCAAAGTGCTGGGATTACAGGCGTGAGCCACCGAACCCGGCTAATTTTTTTTTTTTTTCTTTTTTTTTTTAAAGACATACTCTCCCTCTCTCTCCCAGGCTGGAGCACAGTAGTGTGATCTCAGCTCCCTGTAACCACCGCCTCCTGGGTTCAAACGGTTCTCCTGCCTCAGCCTCCCGAGTAGCTGGGATTATAGGTGCCCACCACCATGGCCAGCTAATTTTTTTGTATTTTTAGTAGAGATGGGGTTTCACCATGTTGGCCAGGCTGGTCTTGAGCTCCTGACTTCATGATCCACCTGCTTCGTCTTTCCGAAGTGCTGGGGAAGATGTGAGCCACTGTGGGCCTGGCCAATTTTTGTTTTTAAAATTTAGCTTAATTTGGAAATTTTCAAAGTTGTTTTTACAGTTGGAGCAATACTTCATTCCAGTCTAAGATACCTTGGCTTGGACAATAGAGCCACAGTCCACACGGCCACTATGATTACGGGTTGTCAAGTTGCCTCTCTGCCGTGACCGCTTTCTTGACAAAGCCTTCGTACCTGAAGGTCACCTTCATTTGTAGGTGCTTTTGGTGGAGACCTCTCCACTGTGCTGCCTGCCTTCCACAAGTTGTGCTGTGTCCGTTCTCAGCTCTTGCTCTGGGGCAGAGCCTGGGTCGGCCCTGATACCACCAGCTCACTGTGCTGGGCTGGAGGTAACAGACCTGCTGTGTATAAGGGGAGGCAGAAAGTTATTTTTTATTTTTATTTATGTTTGAGGCAGGGTCTTGCTCTGTCGCCCAGGCTGGAGTGCCATGACGCGATTACGGCTCACTGTGACCTCAGCATCCTGGGCTCCAGGGGTGCCCCTGCCT
Source organism: Cebus imitator (assembly GCF_001604975.1). NCBI lineage: Eukaryota > Metazoa > Chordata > Mammalia > Primates > Cebidae > Cebus > Cebus imitator. The sequence goes on along the minus strand of NW_016109096.1, from coordinate 4,147 downwards.
CAGCCTTCCGAGTCTGGCAGCACAGGTGTGCACCACCATGCCCAGCTAGTTTTTGTGTTTTTTACAGAGACCGGGCTTCACCATGTTGCCTAGGCTGGACTCGAACCCCTGGGCTTAAGCAGTCCATCTGCCTCAGCCTCCCAAAGTGTTGGAATTAGAGGTGTGAGCCCCCCTGCTGGCTGGAAACTTACTTTTTTAAATCCCTTGCTTTTTGACACTTGCTTCTCACACAACTGAAGTTAACGAACGTCTGATCACACAACCGGAGCAGTGTGAGTTAAGTCCAGTTTTCCTCCCCATACTGATGCTACCACAGGCGGGTTCTGGTCATGCCGCAACTCTTGGCACTGTTTGGCGCTCATGCATCTGTCCCATAGTGCCTTTTTTCCTAGGGCTTCACAAAGATTTTCTCTTTGGCATTTAAAATCCTGCTGCTACAGAGAGGACAGGGCTGATGTCAGTGGCTAACAGGAGACATGACTGACCTCCATAGTTTTTTTATTTAGGCAGCTGGTTTTCTCAAATTCAGTTTGTCTTAAAGAGAATTCCAGGGTGAAACCCTGTCTCTACTAAAAATACAAAAGCTAGCTGGGCATAGGGGCACACGACTGTAATCCCAGCTACTTGGGAGGCTGAGGCAGGAGAATCACTTTAACCCGGGAGGCAGAGGTTGCAGTGAGCCGACATGGCGCCACTGCACTCCAGTCTGGGCGACAGAGTGAGACTCTGTCTTTAATTAAAAAAAAAAAAAAAAAAAAAGGGCCGGGTGCCAGTGGCTCACGC
>NW_016109096.1:0-1623 GCF_001604975.1 Cebus imitator | reverse complement strand
TTGACCAGGATGGTCTCGATCTCTTGACCTCGTGATCCACCCGCCTCGGCCTCCCAAAGTGCTGGGATTACAGGCTTGAGCCACCGCGCCCGGCCTAATTTTTGTATTTTTAATAGAGACGGGGTTTTACCATGTCGGTCAGGCTGGTCTTGAATTCCTGACCTCATGATCCACCAGCCTTAGACTCCCAAAGTGCTGGGATTACAGGCATGAGCCACCATGCCTGGCCTAATTTTTATATTTTTAGTAGAGATGGGGTTTTGTCATCTTGGCCAGGCTGGTCTTGAACTCCTGTCCTCAAATGATCCGCCCACCTTGGCCTCCCAAAGTGCTGAGATTACAAGTGTGAGTCCCTGTGCCCAGCCTAACAACATAGGTTTTAAATGCATACACCTGGCTGAGTGCGGTGGCTCATGCCTGTAATCCCAGCACTTTGAGAGGCCAAGGATCACGAGGCCAGGAGTTCGAGACCAGCCTGGCCAACGTGGAGAAAATACAAAAATTAGCTGGGAGTGGTGGCGCATGCCTATAATTCCAGATACTTGGGAGGCTGAGGCAGGAGAATTGATTGAACCCAGGAGGCAGAGGTTGCCGTGAGCCGAGATCGTGTCACTGCACTCCAGCCTAGGTAGGTGACAGAACAAGACTCCGTCTCATAAATAAATAAATAAATAAATAAGTGCATGTACCCTTTGTATGTGTGTGTATGCTTAGGCATATTTGCAAAATATGTTCATTTTAGCATTACAGTATCAAATTAGAAATAACCTAAATGGCCATAAATCATAGTACACCCTTATTATGTATACAATCTTGCTGTTTTAGAAAAAGGGGCATTAACAGCTGTGAAAAGGGAGAAAAAAGTTAAGTAGGCCGGGCGCGGTGGCTCACGCCTGTGATCCCAGCACTTTGGGAGTCCGAGGCAGGTGGATCACCTGAAGTCAGGAGTTCGAGACCAGCCTGGCCAACATGGAGAAACCCCGTCTCTACTAAAAATACAAAAATTAGCTGGATGTGGTCGTGAGCACCTGTAATTCCAGTTACTTGGGTAGCTGAGGCAGGAGAATTGCTTGAACCCAGGAGGTAGATGTTTCAGTGAGCTGAGATTGTGCCATTGCACTCTAGCTGGGCAACAAAAGCAAAACTCCAACTCAAAAAAAAAAAAAGGTGAAGTAAACCATTTTTGCTAATATAGAAAGATGTCTAGGCCGGGCGCGGTGGCTCACGCCTGTAATCCCAGCACTTTGGGAGGCTGAGGCGGGTGGATCACCTGAGGTCAGGAGTTCAAGACCAGCCTGACCAACGTGGTGAAACCCCATCTTTAAAAAAAGAAAAAAAAAAATTCTAGAAACAACCCTAAAGAGATTTTATCTTTGTCGTTAGGGAGATGTCAATTTCACCTGCTATAATTGCAGCGATTAGATTTATGTTATATCACTTTGTGGAGAGAATGTACAGAAATGTTCTTGTATCCTCTTGGTATTTTTTGTTTGTTTTGAGACGGAGTCTCGCCCTTGTCGCCCAGGCTGGAGTGCAATGATGTGATCTCGGTTCACTGCAACCTCCACTTCCCAGGTTCAAGTGAGTCTCCTGTCTCAGCCTACCGAGTAGCTAGGATTACAG
>NW_016109095.1:3645-5687 GCF_001604975.1 Cebus imitator | reverse complement strand
TTTTTCCGAGATGGAGTTTTGCAGTTACATATCCTGGAGTGCAGTGGTGTGATCTCAGCTCACTACAACCTCCACCTCCTGGGTTCAAGCAGTTCTCCTGCCTCAGCCTCCCATGTAGCTGGGATTACAGGCACAAATAACCAAGTTCATCTAATTTTTTTATATTAGAGGTGGGGTTTCACCGTGTTGGCCAGGCTGGTCTTGAGCTCTTAACCTTAGGTGATCTGCCTGCCTCACCCTCTCAGGAATCTGGGATTACAGGCACCTGCCACCATGCCCAGTTAATTTCTGTGTAGGTAGTAGAGATGAGGTTTCACCATGTTGGCCAGGCTGCTCTCAGACTCCTCTCCTCAAATGATCCACCTGTCCTGGCCTCCAAAAATTCTGGGCTTACAAGGGTGAGCCACCCACATTTGGCCAGTTGGTGACTTTCATTTATTTTATTTATTTATTTGTTTATTCAGATGGAGTTTCACTCTCATTGCCCAGGCTGGAGTGCAATGGTGTGATCTTGGCTCATGGAAACCTCCGCCTCCTGGGTTCCAACAATTCTTCTGCCTCAGCCTCCTGAGTAGCTGGAATTACAGGCATCTGCCATCATGCCCAGCTAAGTTTGCATTTTTAGTAGAGACAAGGGTTTTTAATGTTGGTCAGGCTGGTCTTGAACCCCTGACCTCAGGTAATCTGCCTGCCTCGACCTCCCACAGAGCTGAGACTACAGATGTGAGCCACCACACCTGGCCCAGCTCTAGACTTTTTATACCTGTTTTATTATCTTAATGTTGAATAAATAAATGCTGGCTGAAATGTTGCAGTTCAGGAGAATCTTCTGTTTCTGTTACTTTTTTTTCTTTTTTTATTGCATTTTAGGTTTTGGGGTACATGTGAAGAACATTCAAGATTGTTGCATAGGTACACATGTGGCAGTGTGATTTGCTACCTTCCTCCCTTTCACCTATATATGGCATTTCTCCCCATGCTATCCCCCCAACTCCCCACTCCCCGCTGTCCCTCCCTTATTACCCCCCCAACAGACCCCAATGTGTAGTGCCCCCCTCCCTGTGTCCATGTGTTCTCATTGTTCAACACCCGCCTATGAGTGAGAACATTCAGTATTTGATTTTATGCTCTTGTGTCAGTTTGCTGAGAATGATGGTTTCCAGGTTCACCCATGTCCCTACAAAGGACACAAACTCATCATTTTTGATGGCTGCGTAATATTCCATGGTGTATATGTGCCACATTTTCCCTGTCCAGTCTACCATTGATAGGCATTCGGGTTCATTCCAGGTCTTTGCTATTGTAAACTGTGCTGCAATGAACATTCATGTGCATGTGTCCTTATAGTAGAACGATTTATAATCCATTAGATATATACCCAGTAATGGGATTGCTGGGTTAAATGGAATTTCTGTTTCTCGGTCCTTGAGGAATCGCCACACTGTCTTCCACAATGGATGAACTAATTTAAACTCCCACCAACAGTGTAAGAGTGTCCCTATTTCTCCACATCCTCTCCAGCATCTGTTGTCTCCAGATATTTTAATGATTGCCATTCTAACTGACGTGAGATGGTATCTCAATGTAGTTCTGATTTGCATTTCTCTAATGACCAGTGATGATGAACATTTTTTCTATGTTTGTTGGCCTCATGTATGTCTTCTTTTGAAAAGTGTCTGTTCATATCCTTCGCCCACTTTTGAATGGGCTTGTTTGTTTTTTCTTGTTAATCTGTTTTAGTTCCTTGTAAATTCTGGATATCAGCTCTTTGTCAGAGGGGTAGACTGCAAAAAATTTTCCCATTCTGTTGGTTGCTGATTCACTCTAATGACTGTTTTTTGTTTGTTTTTTTGTTTTTTGTTTTTTGGGGTTTTTTTGCCATGCAGAACATGTGGAGTTTGATTAGGTCAAACTAATTTGCCTATTTTGGCTTTTGTTGCCAATGCTTTTGGTGTTTTGGTCATGAAGTCCTTGCCTACACCTATGTCCTGAATGGTTTTGCCTAGATTTTCTTCTAGGGTTTTTATGGTGTTAGGTCTTAT
>NW_016109095.1:0-1400 GCF_001604975.1 Cebus imitator | reverse complement strand
GAGGGACTGTTCATTATAATTTCCGTTCTTTTGTATTTGCTGAGGAGTGATTTACTTTCAATTATGTGGTCAATTTTAGAGTAGGTGTGATGTGGTGCTGAGAAGAATGTATATTCTGTGGACTTGGCGTGGAGAGTTCTGTAAATGTCTATTAGGTTTGCTTGGTCCAGGTCTGAGTTCAAGTCCTGGATATCCTTGTTAATTTTCTGCCTTGTTGATCTGTCTAATATGGACAATGGGGTGTTAAAGTCTCCCACTATAATTGTGTGGGAGTCTATGTCTCTTTGTAAGTCATTAATAACTTGCCTTATTATTTGGGTGCTCCTGTATTGGGTGCGTACATATTTAGGATTGTTAGCTTTTCTTGTTGCATTGATCCTTTTACTATTATGTAATGTCCTTATTTGTTTCTTTCGATCTTTGCTGCTTTAAAGTCTATTTTATCAGAGATGATAATGGCAACTTCTGCTTTTTTTTTTTTCTGCTCTCTATTTGCTTGGTAAATCTTCCTCCATCCCTTTATTTTGAGCCTTTGTGTATCCTTGCATGTGAGATGGGTTTCCTGGATACAGCACACTGATGGATTTTGACTTTTTATCCAATTTTCCAGTCTGTGTCTTTATATTGGGGCATTTAGTCCATTTACATTAGGGTTCATATTGTTGTGTGTCAATTTGATACTGCCATTTTGATGCTAGCTGGCTGTTTTGCCCATTAGTTGATGCAAATTCTTCGTTGTGTTGATGGTCTTTACCATTTGGTTTATTTTAGAAGTGGCTGATACTGGTTGATTCTCTCTATGTGTAGAGCCTCTTTCAGGAGCTCTTGTAAAGCAGGCCTGCTGGTGATGACATTTCTGAGTACTTGCTTGTTCACAAAGGATTTTATTTTTCCTTCATTTATGAAGCTTACTTTGGCTGTTTATGAAATTCTGCGTTGAAAGTTCTTTTTTTTTTATGGATGTTGAATACTGGCCCCCACTCTCTTCTGGTTTGTAGGGTTTCTGCTGAGAGATCTGCTGTGAGTCTGATGGGCTTCCTTTTGAGTGTAACCGGACATTTCTCTCTGGCTGCCCTTAGCATTTTCTCCTTCATTTCAAACCTGGTGAATCTGACGAGCATGTGCCTTGGGGTTGCTCTTCTTGGCTAATATCTTTGTGGTGTTCTCTGTATTTCCTGGACTTGAATATTGGCCTGCCTTGCTAGATTGAGGAAGATTTCCTGGATGATACCCTAAGGAGCATTTTCTAGCTTTGATTCATTCTCTTCGCCACATTCAGGTACACCTATCAAACGTAGATTAGGTCTTTTCACATAGTCCCACATTTCTTGAAGACTTTGTTCATTTGTTTTTTTTCTGATATTGCCTTCTGGTTTTATTTCATTGAGTTGATCTTCGAC